>NW_027271647.1:855000-1041535 GCF_040938485.1 Diadema antillarum | reverse complement strand
GAAAAGATGATTCTTACCTGGAAAGGGGGCGAAATTTATAAATTTTGACCCCAAAGCATGATATTATGATCAGTTGCCTCGGAGATTTGTAAGACAATTTTAACACTATTGCGCCTTCTAATCTCTGTATGTTATAAGATTGTAGATACATACCACTGCTCTGTGAAATCATACATTTAAAATTCCATAAACTTTGGTATTGAACGTCCATCAGGGTTTATTTTAGACGACTTGAACATCGAATGAGGTTGTGTCTCCATCTATATCTGACGTCTGTGTTGTTCTCGATCGAGATTGTGTAGATTAATTTATTGGGATCTATTCACGCCTGCTTTCATTCTGTTCAGTGTTTCCCCTTTGTAATACCTGGGCCTTGCATGTAAAGCACAATAGCTGCGACATACATGATTTATCAAACGATCTCAATAACAACTTTTTACGTATTGTATTTTTTGTGTTTGTGTGTTTACATAAGTTTTGTGTCACTCCGTGCGTATGTGTGCTTTTGTTCGTGGATTTGATTTTTGTGTTTGTGTACACATACATACGTTTGTGTGTGCGTGTGTGTGTTTCTGTGTGTATGCGTGTACACGTGAGTACAGAATATGTTGAAATCGTAGCCAAAAGCGGTAAGTACAAGAATTCAAAGCTTTGGCGGCACAAAACCTGAACCGTATACGACCTTTTACTATGCAGAGCTGTAACTTCACAGTATGAAGTGCCTTCATTTTGACAAGGCTATAGAGAACGTCAGTAAGAATGTCTGTCTAATGACTGACTAGTATAGATTTTTTTTTTACTTCATTATAACGGGAGTGCACTGTATCAAAATTATGTTATTGTTCAGTCAACACCTTCTAAAACAGTCGTTTGAAACTCTGAATATAGGCTATAGTTCGCTCCCGTTATAACGGAAGTCCTTGGGACCGGCGCTTTTCCTTCGTTATACATGTATCGAAATTGCGTTATATACAGTATATACTAGTACTGGAAATGTATGAATACTATGTCGATGATAACCTTTTGTCTTGAATTTTTACTTCGTAGAGCGAGCATTTCGTTATAGCCTCACTTGTTACAATGAGAGTACACTGCGATAGGCCTATACATTGTATTCAGGTGCAAGGTACAAACCACATGAAACTTTGTTCGCGGCCATGATGACATCTCCTCAGCTAATTACAGTGCACTCTCGTTTTAACGAACACAGTTTTAATGAAAATAAATGCTCGTTACAACGAAGCGAAAACTCAGGTCAAAAGAGTGTCACCTAAACATTTAGGCCTACGTACTTTACTGTTCGGCTATAACGGAATTTCGATAAAGCGAAAGAAAACCGCAGGTCCCGAGGACTTCGCTACAACGGGAGTGCAATAGTTATTGTTCAATTAACACTTTCTAAAACAGTCGTATGAAAATCTTGATACAATTGTATGATTAATGTTCTTAATCTGTCAAGAGTTGAACGAATCATTTACTATGTCCTGTTTGACTTCAGTTTCTTGTGTGAAGGTCATCTCACAAACTGAAGACTGTGGCATGGATATTGTCCGTACATTTGAGGGATCTGAAATTGTCTCTTTGATCTCTCGGATGAAGTCGACTGCGGATCCCACGTGTTATCCTTTCGATATTTTGCACCATTGTGGACTGTATACACCAGCTCATCATGTCGAGATATGGAAACCCTGTAACTTTTGATGGGCTTAAAACGATAGTTGAGGTACATCAGCAAACCCTGTTTGATGTAGGGTTGTGGTCAGTTTGACATTTCAAAGGATCTGTTGTAGCTTCATAGATGACACCACGGACTATCAGTCACACCGTTCCTTGTTCGAGTGTTCTGTCTGCAGCGGTTGTGCCTCAAAAGCCGCATTTTCATTATCCACATGTTCCGGTGTTGTATCGGTGTTTTACCGCTGTTTTACCGCTGTTGTACCGGGACGGGTGGCAATGTGAAGGCGCACGCTTCGTCACAGACTACAACGGTGAGATGTGTCACGGTATAGCTCCGTAACATTCTGTTACTAGCATGTGTCCCGTTGCAACACCGGTGTTGCACCGTGATGGATGTCACTCTGAAGGCGTAACCGGTAAAATTTCGTTGCAAGGCATTTTCTCCCCATTATACCAGTCCGTATTGTCTTCTTAGTCAGAACTCAGAACATTCATTCATGGCACTGTCTTATCTCCACGACAAGAGAGAATGGTTTGGGGGTGTAGATAATAGACGACTCGCCAAGATGTCTTTTCGGAGCCCACGAGTCCGGTAAACGCAGAGAGAAGTCTTTGAGAACGTCGACGAGGACGCTTCTTACCAAGGTGAGCGAAAGTAGCTTTCCGGGACAGTTGCGAGGTCCT
Source organism: Diadema antillarum (assembly GCF_040938485.1). Lineage (NCBI taxonomy): Eukaryota > Metazoa > Echinodermata > Echinoidea > Diadematoida > Diadematidae > Diadema > Diadema antillarum. The sequence goes on along the minus strand of NW_027271647.1, from coordinate 1,039,174 downwards.
GAAAAGAGAAAGTGAATAGAAAATAAAAATGGTACAGATATATTGATATCAAGTACATGCTTTACACTTTAAAAATAATTAAATGATAAATCCACATTATTGTCACTCCTTCAAACTAACCTTTAGTTAAATGTTAGATCTAACACCCATATTGTTCAATTTTACACTAAAAAAATGTTTTGAGTGTTACATGTAACATTTACAAAAAGGTTGGGGTAGTGGCAAATTTCTATATGTTGATGTGCAATTTCTTTTATCATTTCGTTTTCCTGAGTGTATGAAAACAATAACGTTGACGGTGTTAATACATGTAGTGCCATTACCTTCATCAGTTCTGTCACCGCGCTTTCTGAGCGTAGGAAAGTTCCTGCAAATGAGCACTTAATTGGTCAAGGGAGACTTCGCATGTATGTATTGTCATTGGTAAGTGTATTTTTACTGCATGCATGGCGATCGATACGCGGGTCATACTTGATGCATTGACTGGGCTTGTTTATACCGAAAAGTTTGCGACATGGTAAAACTCACTTTTGAGCCTTGTTTGAGCAGGCAACTTTCAAAACTCGCTTAGGCTCTTACCCCGTTAATGTTTAGCACGGGAATGCGCTTCGAGTTTCAACAAGTTGCCTTCTCTTCGCATGTTAACATTCCTAAAAACTGATCGTAGTTCCATATCATTCATGCTCACCAATCGAGAATCCCATTATGTCCGTAGAGGTCAGGCCACCACTTTCGTCGATGTATCTGTCTGGACGAAACACCAAGGGATCTTCCCACTTCCTGGGGTCTTGCTGGGCAAGCATGATGTTGGACAGTAGAATCGTGTCACGTGGTATGTGGAACCCGCCAATCGTTGTGTCGCGTGCCGCGCAGTGCGGCGCGCCAAGTGGTGCTGGCGGAAACAGGCGAAGAGTCTCCAGGATGGTGGCCATGGTGTAAGGAAAACTCTTGTTCTTCGCAAGTGCCGATGGCCGTTGGTTGCCTGGAGACAACATCAGAGAGTCAGAAAGGAAAACAAAACAAATGTTAATGACAGTACGCCTATTGTTTGATTAGAGCTAAAGTAACGTTTGCCAGTTTCCTCTCGCCAAAGATGTGATCATTGTATGCCTTCCTTGTGAAAGTTTCTTCTCATTAGCTATTAATTACAATCGGTGAACCAACGTTAATGTGAAATCTGGACAGACTTAAATCGTTTCTTTGAATATTCTATTTACAAACAAAATGTGTATACATATTATCATGTCCATTTCAGATATTCGCTTCACAACAAAGTATAGAAGCTATATTTTCCCCCTGTGATGAATGTCATTTAGTATGTATGCGTCATTATGAGTTTCTAGCCTGAAACTTAGTAGCCTTTTGTCAAGGCCCTCTCGCTGTGTGGTGGTGATCGAATGGGGGCGAACGAAGCGAGCTCAGCTGAGTTGTTCACCTCGCGCGGTCGTGCTGGGCTAGGCTCGCTCCGCTCTCCCGTTATAGCCATCATACAGCGAGAGGGCCTTGACAAAAGGCTAGAAACTTACTGTCTTTGACCGTTGACTCCTTGTGGATCTTCGTCTGTACATCCGGATGGAGTGCCAGGTTGAGGAGAACCCAATTCAACAACGCCACCACGCTCATGCACCCGGCCTGAAAGACGTCCGTCAGAATGCCGGCAAAGTTCTCCGTGTTTTCCGCCTCGTCGACTGGATCGGACGCAGTGCGTCCTGACGTCCGTTCCTCCGGACCGTCACCATCCTGCAGTTCTTCTCGGATGCACTCATCCTCACCCTCTGATTTTCTCCACCCACCACGCTCCCAGTACAGAAACGCATCCACAAGGTGCGTCGGCTTGCCAGCGAAATCCTTCCGATGCTCCCGCACGTGATTCTTCATGGACACCATGACATCAGCGATATTAATGGACATATCGATCCAGTTGGTTAGCAGCGGCTTGAGCCAACTGGGAATGTATCTGCCGACTAACACCATGATTGGATTTGAAGTTAGGGTCTTATCTAAGAGCTTTATGAGCCTGTCGTTATCCTCCTCCATCGGGTCTTGGTGTGGGACTTTCCCCAACGCCAAATCGGCAAAGATCTTCATGACAAGGGCGTATGTCTCCGAGTTCATTGGGATCGGTCGGCCGGTGTTTTGTCGGAGTTTGCTCTTGAACCGGTCGATGTGTTTATGCAAGTGATTGCTGAAAGTGGAATCACCAAGCCCCAGGAGACGAAAACCATTCGAGAGGTGACTTCTGTTTTGACGATGAAGGGGTCCAGGCTGAGTTGTCACAATACCTGTGGATCGAGGAAGGGGTAGGGTGAGAGAATAATGATTTCAGTGTGCTGAATTGGCAATCCCTCGTATTAAAATCTGTGTCGGGGTTTGTCAAGGAACACACTTACTATGCAAATGCACTTCGACTTGTATTGATTCATTATTCCATGATCATCACTTTTGGGGTAAAAAGAATATGTAAATGTGCCATACATAATACATTCTTTCTAGTTTTGTTCAGATTACGAGGATATACCCCCACACACTAAAAACACCTCCCAAGCCAAGATTCTGCCGGTGACGTCTGCAAATTATCGATAAGGCATACATGTACGAGCAAAAGGTATATCGAAATGCTCTTTCCCCCATTAGAGACCAATCAAGCATAACCAAGCATATTTCCCTGCAACGTTTTTTTTTTTTTCTTACCACATCAGTAACATGGAAACAATCAAGTTATGCTCAGTCCTATATAGGGAAACATATGATAACCTGTTATATGATATATGTTTATATACATAGTGCGAGAGATTGTTCCTTTCCCAAACGTACGCGGTGCCTCATTGAAAGCAGTAAACACAAGTCGCGGGAAAGTGCAAACTTATCCGAATCTTCATATTGGATATTTTCGTGTTTGAGTGCGTGAGTGACCTCATTGTTCTCACTTCATGCACTTATGATATTGTATTTACAAAGACATTCTGTAACAAACACGTGACACAGACACGTAGACACAAAAGATGGCCCTTTCTTCACCTCTCGTATGCTGTGTGGCGTTTATCATAGCCTGAGGCCGGTGACTGCAGTTCGCGGCATTCCGCTGGAACGCTTCCTTGATCAGGTCGACGCTGCTGAGAACGACCATCCTCGTTTTGCCGATCTGTGTGCAGCAAAACGACGACGCGCAAATCAGAGAAAATGACGTATATTTAATGAAAGGTCTGTTCTAAAGAGGCTGAGGGTGATTCAAACGTGCACCTTTTGCATAAAGAAATTAGCACACCAATTATCAATTTCGACATATTGCAAGCTGTAAAGAAAACTTCAAATATCTATTTTCATTATACAACGTCATGGACTATATACTAGTAGTGTACTGCCTATATGTGAAAAGAGCTAAGAAACACATTATCTACTTTCGAGTGCATTTTATGCACATTATTACTTTTTATCAATCCAAGATTCTGATTGGTTGAAATCGAGGACATGATTGAATTCAACAATTACCTCCAATAATCAATGATAACTGTTCGAAAGGAGTACTCTACTGCTCTATGCTGGTATGAAGTACTCAAGCTGTCTCATAGTACTTCATAGTACCAAACCACCCATGGTACTAATCAGCCCTCTTTTGGTTCGTAGCGGTAAGAATTATGCACATTTTATTTTGACCCTTGTGCGAAAATTTGCACATTGCTACTTGGATTTACCACATGACATTCTGCAATTGGTAAGTGAAATTTTATTCGATTTAGTTGGTATATAAAACAGATAATTGGACTGCTTTTATCCTGGGCGTTGTTGATATCACTGCCACTCATGGGATCTCAACTTCATGCCATGTGACCCTTTAATAGAGCCAGCTTCTCGGCTCACAGCATTCCGAGCTTGGTTCCACTATTGCTGCTCCAATTATATTTAAAAAAAAATGAGAACCCCCCCCCCCCCCAAAAAAAAAAAAAAAAAAAAAAAAACACACACACACACACACATACACAAAAGATAATGTTTCAGAACGAGAAGCACATCCTGCAAAACAAAGGTATCACCCTCTCATCCTCCACCCCCCCCCCCCCCCCACACACACACATTCGTAAAAGCAAACATCATAGTAGGAAGTATATATGCCGACAAAAAGCCTGTTGTGTCTCGTTGAGCTCTCACGCTCTCTCATATTCCTTGCTTGTTAAGCCAAGGGCAAGGACGGCTTCGTTTGGCTTCTGTTAGGTGATTGGCTATACCACTCCAAGACGCACGAAGTTTATCCGGGGATGACGGAGTGGGCGGACTTTGTATCGATTCTTCAGAGCAAATTGGCCCTGCCAATGACTGTCATCAATGTTGTTACCTTTTGCAACCTTTTATGACCCTTAAGACCTTTTCGAAGAGCAGTGATATACACAAGGGAAGCAATGCTCTTATAACAATACGTCAAAACAGCTCGAACTCTCGATATCTACCGGGAATCAGTCGTGATTAGAATATTGAGTGGCAGATGATAAAGTAAGGGCAGGGGGTAGCTCCATGGTAAGGGCAAGGGCGATCTCTGTATACTGCTCCACGTTGATGAGAAAAAAAAAATCACAACAATACTCTAAACGCATTTTTTCACCTCGTCAGTTCCCCCAACAGGTTATGGTAATGCATTCAGTTCATCACCCCCCCCCCCTTCCCTTACCACAGTCGTGAGAATCTAATAGGCGCTAACGAGCTCCCTGTCACGTACGTGTGTATACGTGTAACAACAGCGACTTTAAAGGGATGGTAACAGTATTGGTGGAGATGAAAATTGGGCTTTAATTTTTTTTTGCGAGATACCAAGAAAACACGAAATAGTACAGAGCATACCATTTTAAGAGAAATTCAAAGATTATTTGATGAAAATCGGGTTTGGAATAGCTGAAACATCAAAAAACAAAGTAAAACAAAACGATCGTAATAAAATGTGGGTCCCACACGTTATTAGGGTCACTCCATTTTGTATATCTCAGCCATTTCAAAATCAATTTTCATCAAATAAGCGTTGAAATCCTCATGGAATTACATGCTCTTATATTTCGTAAGGGGTTTCTCACTATCTCACCAAAATGATAAAAACCTGAAGTTAAGTCTCAACCAAAACTCTAAGATCCCTTTAACTCTGAAAGGCGATTGGCTACTTCTTCAAGGCGTACGAAGTGTTTATTCGGGAATGATGGAGTGGGCGGTCGGACGTAGGCCTATAGTAGTGATTCTTTAGAGCAAAATGATCGCCCTGCCCAGGGCTGTCACCGCTATTGTTGCCTCTTGCGACCTTTTATGACTATTTCAAGACCCTTTTCAATTGACTTCGTAAGTAAATTGATGAAAAATAGACTAAGTGAGAAAGATTGAACTGGCACGCGGCAAGCAGTACACGTGTCATGATGCGAACATTTAGCGACAGCTGTCTAGTGTAAGGGCATGGAGCTACTCTGTTAGTAGCTCCATGGTAAGGGCAAGGACGGCCTGTATTCACTCTTCCGTTTTAGTTGATGAGGTGGATTGTGTAACAAATGCACACACACACACACACACACACACACACTCACACACACACACACACACCACTGGCGTAGCCAGGGGGGGGGGGGGGGCGATGGGGGCGGTCGCCCCCCCCCCCCCCCCTAAGATTTGGACCGGGGATTTGGGAGGCGGAAAAAAAATGCCTGCATACTGTATGCATGCACATGAAGCGGGTCTCCTTTGCAACCTTTCATCAAATAAGATATTTTTTTTTTAATATTTCACTCAAAGTGTGCACCAGATCGTTGAATTTCAATTCAAAATATGCAAAATCTCCCGTGCTTGGGAGGGGGTATCCCCCTCCCAAACCCTCCCCCTCTGTGCCTCTTTCATTAGCTAAGTACACTTTTTAGATTTACAAACAATTCTGAATAATTCTGAGTGCACAAGACTTATCACTTACATTCCGAAACCTCAAGGTTACCTCTTGTATAAGGGGAATTTCCCCTTTTAATCGACCCTTTCCTCCCTCAGCCCCCCCCCCCATCAGTTTTTTTTTTTTTTTGGTGATTTCCCAAATGTTGATTCCATCAAATATGCGTATACGAGATATCTCAATTTCAACCTTAAAGAGATAAAAGCTCCATCGGAAGGGAAGGGTGGAGATAACACTCGCCCACGCCTTCTCCCTGCTCCCCCCCCCCCCCCCCCCCCCGCCATGCAAAGAAGTACATTGTGGCTATACCCAGATCGCTTTATTTCAATTCTAAAAACGCAAAAGTTCCGCGAGCGGGAGGGGGAATCCCCCTTCCCCTAAGCTCTACCTCACTAGACTTTATACATACGCACAGATGGTGCACATTCGGAATAAGAGCTAAATTCCGTGATTTTAACACTTCGATGAAAAAGTATTGCACCAAAAATTTGCACCAGATCGCTGAATTTCAGGTCTGAAAACGTAAAATCACCTTCGTGTGGGAGGGGATGTGCATGCCCCTATCTACACCCTCGTGTGCATGCTTTTTCTGTTTGATTGCTGAACAGACAGCGTTCATGATATTCAGTGTAAGAATTAATACAAGAAGACTAGTGTATTTAAATCATACCATTTTATAGGCAATTGTTCAATAATAATCTACACTAAAATATACTGCAACCTTAAACAAGTGGGACTGTTTCAACTCGTTAAAACACGCATCAAATTGCACCATTTGCAACGTCAAAATGCAAAAAGTTCTCACCGTGGGAGGGGGGACACCCCCCTCCCACACCCTCCCCTCCCCTCCCCCCTCGCTCGCTCAGCTCGCTCGGGTTCAGTCGCGTTCATGATTCAGTGAAAAGAATTAATACAAGAAGTGTATTTGAATTATACCATTTTATAGGCAAATTGTTCAATAATAATCTACATCAAAATAAACTGCTACCATAAACAAGTGGGACTGTTTCACGTCAATAAAACGCGCAAAAACATGCATCAAATTGCACCATTTGCAACATCAAAATGCAAAAAGTTCTTACTGTGGGAGGGGGGACACCCCCCTCCCACACCCTCCCCTACCCCCTCGCTCGCTCCGCTCGCTCGGGTTCAGTTGCGTTCATGATATTCAGTGAAAAGAATTAATACAAGAAGTGTATTTGAATTATACCATTTTATAGGCAAATTGTTCAATAATAACCTACATCAAAATAAACTGCTACCATAAACAAGTGGGACTGTTTCACGTCAATAAAACGCGCAAAAACATGCATCAAATTGCACCATTTACAACATCCAAATGCAAAAAGTTCTTACCGTCGGAGGGGGGACACCCCCCTCCCACACCCTCCCCCCCCCCCCCCCCCTCGCTCGCTCCGCTCGCTCGGGCTCGGTCGCTTCGCTCCCTCGCAGACTAACCGCCCCCCCTAAGATGAAATCCTGGCTACGCCGTTGACACACACACACACACAATACACACAAAAACGCGCTAAATGTCCTCCCTGCCAGTTCAATAATGCGCTCATGTCATTTTCTTTCTTTTTTTCTTTTCCCATTGCTACATAAGAATCCAATAACAAGCTCCCTATTTGGCCTATTTCGCGTTAATGACGGGTACTTTTGAAAAATTATTAGCTATCATGCACCCCAACACTGGCATAGTTTATCCGGGATTCGGGAGAGTGAGGGGACTTGAGTCCGTGTTTATATAGAAGTACAGTATACTATTCGGGTATTCGGGCTCGTTTTTCGAGGGCACGCGAATAGCTTGAATCGAACGATAGGATTTCCTCACACCGGTTCACATAGGAGGGCACTATTCGAAAGTACCGAATAGCTGCGAAAAGTATAGCAAAGTGGGAATCGAGCTTGTTCGATTTTCTTGCAGCGTATACCGTCTCTCGTTCATGAAATAATGACACTTTTGGTCTGGATTTGCCCTTTAGCAAAAATAAGCATGTAGACTGACATTTTGATGCAGTTTAGAAATTGTTAATAAGATTTGCTGGGATGTAGGAGGAAGAAATCCTCACTGCACGGGATGGTGAGTTGACGGTGCGGATGATGGTGTACTCGGTGCCGGAATAGCGAATAGCGAATAGGCCCTACCGAATACCGAATACCGAATACCGAATACTTCTACGTGAACGCAGCCTTATGAGAGAAATCTCCCTGCCAAAAGGCTGCCATCAATACCTCTTGCAACCTTTTACGACTTTTTAAGACCTTTCGACTTCGTATGCAGGTAAATTGATGAATAGTGGTCGACAAAACTGTAAATTATTTATCGCGGGCACGGATGAGTGGGTTAGGACACTTGGAACAAAACAGCTGAAACTCCCGATATACACAGGGAAGTATCGCGATTAGCAGTGAGTGACAGATGATTCAGTATAAGGGCAAGGACGATCTCTGCATGTTTACTCCAAGCTCCGCACCAATGCGCTGGATTAAAACACAAGACAAAATAAAACAAAATTAACTGGATTCGTCCTTGCTATGTTGAAGTTCCCGATGTATTCAGTTCATATCCAGGGAGGTGGGAAGCATACCATCCCCCCCCCCCCCATGCAAATCCAATAACAAGCTCTATTCCATTCATTTCCAGAGACACCAACTCTCCCGTTTCGACGGGTGAACTCCCGCCGAAAGCCCATTTATGCAAAATCTCCCGTTCTCCCGCTTGAGATTTAATTTCTCCCGCCCTGGCTCTGTGTCTCCCGTTGGAAAGGATTTCTTACTTATTGCCATCGTATGTTCGAAAATAAGCCTTAGATAGCACCAGAGAGCATCTAGAACCCTAGAGCTATAAGAGAGCTAGACCTGGACCCCGGCCGCAAGTAACTTTGCGCTTCGCGCTCGTGATCGCACATTAACTTGGAGTCTCCCGTTTGCTAGGGGTTTCAGGCGGGAGAATCGCCAGATCAGAAGGTGCTTGGGGTTGGAGTCTCTGCATTTCTTATAATGACTTTGTCAGTATACATGCTTGTACCTGGAGTCCAGTTCGGTATACATTAATGTATTGGTTCGTGATGATAATTATAAGCCTTTTGAGAAGGAGTATACATGTATATAATTTCTAGTAAAAAGGATTACATTGCCACTTATTATTGACAACATTATGTTATGGGTGATAGTATTCCTGTTTCTGAGAGAGGTAAGTTGATTTCCCCTTCATTATTACATATACAGTAGTAAAAAAAATAAGATGTTGAGGAATATATCTTCGTTATCTATCGTTGTTTTGCCGTGACGTTACCAACTGGTGCGGTCTTTTCATCAAGCGATGGCGGCACCAAAACCATTAACAAATTCATGACAGTTGAATAGACCCTACGAGATCGTTCGATTTCCCTTACAACTTCACAAATCAAATTTGTACAGTACATGAGTTTTAAGGAGATAACTATACACAAACATTTTGTTTATGAGTTTTCTCTGCATACATCCTGTGTAAAAATTATTTTAAAAAAAATAAAAAAAATCGTTCACAGCCCCTCAAATGCTTACTATTCCAAGAAGAAAGCCATCGTACCTGAAGATAGACGATAGGACCGTGTAACTTGGTGAGATCAGCCAGCTTTTCGAAGACGTCGGACCGAAAATCAAGCAGGGAGCCAAGAAAGGGAAGTCCACGGGGGCCCGGTGGAAGTCGATGAACTCGACTAGCGTATCGTCCCTCATCACTGTGATGACGACGTCCCGCCGCGCTGAGCAGCCTTGGAATGATGTAGAGAGCGATTAAACACGATACGATGGCCACTAACAAACTGAAGTTGAAGCACCCTCCGGCAATGTACTCATCACTCGCAGTAGTACCGGACATCGGGTTTTGTCCCCCTATCTTGTCAGTGGCGTCGGTCATTGCTGCTCAGGTTTTCAATGAAATGTCTACCATTTTATTTTGATTGGTGTGTGTTGCTCCATGCAACAACGGAATCATATCAATTCTAAAGCACTGAGTGGTTACATCATGATTCTTCTTTCACATTGGACAGAATGTGATGTTACCTGTTACATGATTGCAATCTGTATCTTTTTAAATCAAGAGGATATTGTCTCTGTTTCAATCCAGAGTGATGATTAGAAACACCTATTATTGTAGAACAAAGTGTGAGAGCGCGATTTCCTTCGTAATGAGTATCTGAAGAGTAAACCGAGGTATCTCGCCATACATTATATATGCAGATGCGATGATACATAAAAATATCCACTGCTGATACCCTCATGTAAGCAGGAAGACAATAGCTGACTAACACAAAAAGTGAAACGCATGCAGGAGAATCGAATCTTCCAAGTGGCGACGGCGAAACACGCTCTGCTCATTCAATCTACTGCGTCAGAGTGCGAGGTAACGCATCGGGTGTGTGGCATTCATTCATTCACCGTCGGGATCAAAGCGATACTCGATACAAAAACACTCCGTTTTCAGCAGCCGCGCGAGAGCTTTTATCTTTTCAAACCTTGTCAAGTATAGGGAATACGTTATGCTCATCCAAGCTACTGCGTTGACTAGAGTATACTGACAACGTAGGCTTTATCATTTTAACTATCCATCCATTGTGATCAAAGACCTTTGCAGGCTGATTGCCTACCCACGCACGCAACAGTGCTAATCTGACTTAGCGTTGATCGCTTCCCCGCGGGCACGCTTCCTTGAATTTGGGATCCCCCTTCTTTCTGAAGGAGTCAATTAAGTGCTCTTCCATTTATACATTATGCTAGGAAAGTAAAAATGTGTTGATTTTTCTTCATGTTTGCCTTATAATTGTTGTCCATAATGACGACATGAAGAATATTTATTCTTCTCAAATAAAGCGATGACGGCACCGAAACTTTAAACATTCATAACTTTTGAACGGATTGTCCCATTTTCCTCAAACTTTCACTGATCATTTGTGTTCTACTAATATCGCTGCTTTCACTTAGTCCTACATTTATACTGGGTTTTGGCTTCCTTTAATTTCTGTGAACGTGCACATAATGAGGGACCGAGCTACGAGGGAGGCGTTAGCCTGTGAGAAGAATCTCTTGGCAATATTCAGCCTGTGTGTGCAAATTTATGTGTAGGGCTGATATACATTTATATGCACTATCGATGCACTTATTCACTTTCCATGCTCTAAGCCGCTCCTCCAGAGAGTGTGAATTTTGAGACCATGGTGGGACCAAGGAAGAGGTTCTTGATTTCAACAATTTTATGCTAATTACTACGCGGAACAAAAATAAATCCGTTCAGTTTTTCGTCAAATCTTCAAAGAACGCATGTATCTCATAAAGAAGTTCACATCTAAGCATTGTTTGTGCACGATAAATGTAATCGCTAACGTTTTGTTTAGCACTTATGTAAGAGTGTTAAGTCTTTCGAATTAATAGGCTATATTATGCACGTTTCTGCTTGTTTAATGGCATAAACAAGTACAAATTTCACATGCCGATTTTTGTTCGCGTGTCCTATTATCCGATTATCTGCGTATAATGATAATGCTGCCAATAATACTGAAAGGGACAGCGAACTACTGCTCGATAGGTTTGTTTTGATTGAAAAGTGTTGTCTTTTGTCGAAGCAAAAATGGATAACTCCATCTCTTATGCATACAACTTTGCTGGTGCAAATTGATTATTTAATTATCTGTAAGTTGCCTTCCTGAACTTAAACGGACATGCACACACACACAAAAAAAGCAACCAAAAAAAAAAAAAAAAAAAAGTAAAAGGGAATAGAAGCAAACGGAGTCAAAAGCATTACAGAAGCATCATCATTTTAATTACACAATTGAATTAAATAAGAGTATTGCCATAAACAAAATAGAAGCATTTGTTTCCTAAACGAATACAAATATAATTCAGATAGGCAATCATAACGAGTATGAACATACACACGCACAGATGGGCACAATCCAACGCAAAACTAACTGTGTGATCATGAATGCATGTGTGTGTGTGGGGGGGGGGGGGGGGGGGGGGGTTACATGGTTCAGCGGGGGCAGTTGAAGAGCCCGGATGCACTTACATGAACACCAGGCGTCCATGACGGAGATCACACTAAGCCTTGATGTTATATATGTCATCACCTCACCCATGAAGTGTACATTCTGAACGTTTCTCTCGCGTGAATAGAGAGAATGTAAATGCTGTCAATCACATGTCATCAACACATTTTTTTTTTTTTTCACTTGAAGAGTGCATATCCCAGGGGTGGATCCAGGAATTCTGTGAGAGGGGGGGGGGGGCACAAACAGTATTTTTGGTGCTACTTCTGGGTTTCATCTCATTTTTTTTTATTTCTTTTGTTTTTAACAACAAATAAAGAGGGGTGGGCACCTGGTGCTCCCCCCTCTGGATCCGCCACTGTATGCCACCCCCCCCCCCCCCCCCCCCCACCCCCACCCCAAAAAAGATAAAAAAATAGCCAGAGAAACCAAATTGCAGCGACATGGAACAGACATAGGTGTTGAGGCAGAAATAGTGACAAAAGAAATGTGTTGACACTAGTTTTGTGCAGTGAAAAGAACAAAACAAAAAAATGTGATAATAGAATATTTTCTCTCATACCCCCCTCAAAAAAAAAATACTATAAAACAGGAGAAAAAGCTGTTTTAAAGCTGTAGTAAAACGCAGAAGGGGAAAAAAACTTTCAAAAGACGGAATTAGAGACTATAGGCCTAAGTGTGCACTGCACTTGTGAACCATCAAAACACATCAAGCCTTTGGGGTGATTTACAAGTGTTTTTGTTTTTTTCATGCACCTAAGGCACAAATCAACTAGCATGTTTTATCACTAACTCATGGTTCTGTGTATACTGGATCCAAATATGGCTGTATTAAAGAACTCTAGGTTCACCAATTTAATGTTTTGTTTGTTTGTTTCATTTTCCATCTGAGAAGATGGCTGGATAGCTAATGTTCAGCTGTACTAGCTAGTGTTCCATGGGGTCCAGTTGGATGTGAGGCAGGACCACTTCACCAGGTTGTGCACCCTGCTCTTCGTAATGAATGAATGAAGCAGGATTTTTACGTGCATGAGTTGCCACTCTCTTACACAATGTAGCTTGCAGCTGATTCACATCCTCTCATGGTTAGGCAGCTACTTTTCACAATACGAGTATGCCAGACAACATAAACTTTTATCAAACCTCCCCTGGGAAATTTGTGCCCATCAATACATTGTACATACAAAATATAAATATTCTTCTTTGTTTGTTGTTCCAAAAAGAAACGTATCACAACTCGCTATTCAAAATAACAATTAAAAAAAATGATACACAACATACTTTGTCAAAACTGAAAATGAAGTGTCATATTCTGCTGCTAAGATATTTCACACGCATTAAACAAATTGCCAACACACACTTCTCCTGTAAGAGAAAGTATCTCCGATAATAACCTCCATTATTACACTTTATTCATAGACAGAAAAAAAAAAAGTTCCCAACATATGAATTAGTTTCAACACTTGATATATATTTCTTCACCTTCTCCTTTCTTCAATAACTTCAATTATGTACTTACAATGCAATGGTTACTTAAAACTGATGACCACTGCAGTGTAAAAGCTGGATTCCTATTTGTGTCATCTTGGTTCCTATCTGTGTCACAGATGATAATTACTTCAAAATTTACTGGAATGTCATAGATACAATAAATCAACTGACACTATCACATGTACAACACAGATGTACATTTTTACAAGATAAAGCAGAAAAAAAAACAAATAAAAAGCTAGATAGAATAAATTTCTTTCTACCCTCGTCGCACAGAGAAACATGCAAACACTGAGCACACGGCTATTTAGCACGATAAATCATCTCCAGAGTCCTAATTGCAATTAAAGGGAAAGTCCTAATCACTTAAAAGTTAGTCTGAAAAGAACAAGTACAATCTCACAAGCATGAATAAAAATTTGCTCAAACTCAGACTCAATGTAAGGAAGTTCTGAGATTTTAAAGATTCACTTTTTTTTTTTGAAAAACAGTTCTTGAAAAGCTGCTGGTATGCAAATAAGACAGATGATGTCATTATCATCCAATTTTCCGTTGATTGTGTACAAAAAATATATATATGAAATTTAATTTTTATGCTATACTATAAATGTAAAACAAATGGTAACTCCCGACTAAATAACTTTCAAAATAATGATCGCTCAAACACATTAGGATTTGAGGCTGAAACATAATTACGTTTGAACAAAAAGACTGGATATTCAAAGTTTTTGCGTACAAACTGTATGGTAAGTTGTGAGGCCATGACACATCATTAACACACTCATTTTCATATTCATATTAAATGTATTAAAAACTGTTTACAGATAAATAAGCAAAATTCCACAATTTTACTCTTTCTTTTCAGACTAACCTCTTAACTGGTTCAGAATAGCTCTTCAATATAAGACTTCTTTTTCTTGTAATATACTTCATAAGAGCAGTAGCAGCAACAAGAAAATGTGCACTTTGTTTAGGTAATTTCACTTTTGACATTATAACTTTTCTTTCAAAGAAACCACCTGGGTGTACTGTCCACTAAAAAGTGGTTAAAATAAATATCTTCTAACAAAAGAAAATAGAGTATACATTTGTTCTGTGAAAAATATTTACTGACATCAAATGGTGCATATAAATATTGGTCAGTGATTGGTCACAACGCAATCACATGACTGATGCAGCGAGGATCAAAATTGTCATATTGTTACCATTGATATCACGTCAGGCAATGTGATTCAAGAATTTGACTGGATGCAATGGGGCTAGTATAAAATGATGTGTATCTATGTAGATCAGTTCATAGTACAGTCAACCTGGCTTAAGTCGACCTTGCATTAAGTCGAATAATCGCCTAAGTCGAAGGTCTTTTCAAGTCCTCTTCTCTATATGCTATTGATTTTGATCCCTCAAAAGTCGAATTTTCTGTAAGTTGAAGCTATTGTGAGTATTTCTTCAGTCCAAATAGATTCAACTTAGGCGAGGTTGACTGTTATATTGCCTAGTCTGTCACTGTACAAATATACTGCTGAATGGTCCCTTGGCATTTATATTTTCACTTCTGGGTAATATTTTCCCTAAGAACTACACATTTTAGGAAAATATTATATCACGGGGAATATAAGTGACCTGCCACAACAAAAGGATCCTGAAGTTGCTAACGGCTGAGCTGAGAAAATTGAGTTTGAAGTCAGATCATCAAAATCAGTCAAAACTATAGGATTTCTGTTTTGTACATAATTTTGTAGTCTAATGTATTGTCTAACATCTGCCGAAATTTTGAGGCAAAATGATCAAAGGAGAGGCAAGAAATCAGCATTTTTCTGGGCCATGATTTTTATGCCTCCGCCACGAAGTGGTGCCGGAGGCATTATGTTTTCGGGTTGTCCGTCCGTCCGTCCGTCCGTCCGTCCGTCCGTCCGTCCTTCCGTCCGTCCATCCGTCCGTCCGTCTTTCCGTCCGTCCGTCCTTCCTTCCGTAATGAATTTTGTGGACAGCGTAACTAAAAAACCTTTTGAGGTATCCTAATGAAACTTGGCATGTATGTGTATTAGGGGGTGAAGTTGTGCCTATCAACTTTTGGGTGCACATGCTCAAGGTCAAAGGTCAAAAGGTCAAGGTCAAATACGTAAAATTTCACTATTTCCACCATAACTATGCAATGCTTGAAGATGTTTTCTTGAAACTTAGTGTATACATGTATTACCCAATTAAGATTCTCTGGTGAAAGTTTGGGGTCATGAGGTCAAAGGTCAAAGGTCAAAAGGTCAAGTAAAAATATTAAAACTTCACTTTTTTCTCGGTATCTTGGAAATTGTTCAAGGTATCTTCATGGAACATAGTATATATACATGTACTGACTGGCAGTGATTATCTAGAGAATTTAGGGTTCATGGGTCAAAGGTCTGGGGTCAAAGGTCAAGAGCAACACTTCGAAATTTTACTATTTCCCTCATATTTATGCAATGCCAGCAGGATTATTATTATTTTTTTTTTTACACTTGGTGTATGAATGTATAACCTAATAGAGATTCTCTGGAAACTTTCTTTTTTCTTCTTTTTTTTGTTTGCCTCAAAGGTCAAAAGGTCAAAGATCAAGGGAAAGTGCTGAACTAACTTTTTCCTCCATATCTCAGAAGTGGCTCAAGTTATCTTGAAACTTACTACATATTTATGCATGTTGTGCCTGACAGTGATTATCCTATGAATCTTAGGGTCAAAGGCCAGATGAAAATGGTAACGATGAACTTTTCAATACAGAAATTGCACTTTTTCTCCATACCTTGAAAATTACTCAGTGCGTTATAAACTTATGAATGGGTCAAAGTCAAGTTAAAGTCCTTAAAGGGGAAGGCTAGTACCTGATCAGTGGGAATCAGTGCGAATGCTTGGGGATGATTGTTCCAATCCTTGTGGGATTCATTTAAGAGTACATTACATATCTACGGTTGTGTGAAAATCATTTGCTTCAAAACGGTCTCATATTCAAGATATGTGCAGATTAATGCCCCGTCACTGACCAGGGACGCTTACCTGGAAACATTAAACTGCACATTACTTGAATATGAGACCATTCTGAAGCAAATATTTTTCACACAACAATAGATATGATAATGTACTCTTGAATAAATCCCATAAGGATTGGAACAGTCATCCCCCAGCATTCGCACTGATTCCCACTGATCAGGTATTAGCCTTCCCCTTTAAATCCCCAAATACATGCTCTCCTATTCATCCAATTAAACCTACAAATGTAGGTCAAGGAAGGTGAATATTCAACATATTTGTGACAAACTTGTCATTTTAATATTTTGCCAATTTTGTGAAAATGTAATCACACATTGTCTACATGTACTATAGACCTATTAGGAGAATCATGCATTATGGCGGAGGCATACCAGTCGCCTTAGCGACATTTCTAGTTCAACTTTCAACGGAACAGAAACGTGTCCGAAGATTTGGATTTAGCGCTGCAGCTAGACTCCGCCCCTAGCAACGAGGGAGTTATCTTATTGGTCAGTGCGCAGCATCCTGGTTACTGATTGGTCGTGTGTAGATCACTGGCGCTAAGCTTGAATGAACATTGTGGAGGTTGCTACAAGCATACCTTCTATTATCAAGAGGTGAAAACTGTCTTGCCTCCCCTTGATCTCATGAGGGAATTTTGAAGGCGGTTTTCTCAAAACGCCGATTTCCTACACCACTCGACATGCGCTAATACAATCATTGATATCTCTGCAACCAAGTATTTTTATGAGTTGTGTTATATATGAAATTAAAGTGGAAGAGTAAAGGAATAATGTCACATCAGATAATCGTCCTCCCCAGACTTAAGGATCCTTTTGTTGTGGCGGGTCACAAGTAAGTCGCATGAGGATGTCATGTTTTATTACACCTCTAAAAAGGCAATACCTTCATACTATAATGGTGCATCCCTGTCAACAAGATTTAAGAAAAAAATAGCTCCTCTCTTCTCTTGCTATACTAGCATATATGACCCAAAATACACACTGAAAAACATGACAATTTATCTTCAGCAAATATTCAACTAATCAACGCCTGAAAAGATTTTACTGTTAAAGGGGTTTTAAAAAAAGACAACAGTTAAACTTTTACACTGGAGAAATTACAGTCATGAGGCAATTATCTGTTTTTGTCATATAAATCTCAGTACTTTTCAGAAATCATACCTACACATTCAACTGTACACATGGCATACATACTAAATAACCAAAGAAAACAGTATCGGGACATTGTGTGTCTGCACACCCAGACTGACACCTTTATGTCCACCCAAGACGTAAGGACACAACAGCACGGTGTTACACCGCAGAAAGCAAATGCCAATAATTGAAAGCCAGTTTGTCATTAGCACAAATGCAAATTTCCCAGTGTACAACAGAATTGCCGGAGAGGACCTGGTTGTGCGACTGGCATACAATTATTTCACAGTCTCCTTTCCTTTCAGGCAACAAAGAACACATCAAGTCTGGACAGTACAGCTCATACAAAGTATCCAATGTCTACAGTCAATTTTGTTTTGCCCCACAAGTAGACGTTACAGTTTCAACCCCTGTGCAGTTTTGCAAAATGCCTGATTCTCTACGATGAAGGAGCCCACGCACTGACTGGCATAGGTGGGACTACATCACGCATGATCTCGCACAATGTAGTGGACATTCTCCTGTGATGACTAAGAGACAAAATTAGCATAACTCTATATCACTGAGGGACACCTCACAAACATTACACTAAATTAGAGAGTGATGAATCACAACATTAATGCCAAGGGAAACACAATTTTCATGACGCTACAGGGCTTATCTCAATGGAAGAGAAATCACCACTACTGCCGCGACCGATCAGTTGCAGCGACTCGAATGACTCCAAAGACCAAAAATGGTTTGCACTCTCACCAAAAAGGTGACTCCAGGGCAACGTCTCGGACATCTCCAAACAGGGCAAAAATGAGGCCAGCAGGTTGCCATGAGTCTTTACATGGTTGACGAGGTTACATAAACAAAATTTGTCTCCAAGACTTGGCCGCAACTGATGAAGACGTCAAGAAGATGTCTACGAGACTAGCTGGAGACTGGAAAACATCTCTGAAAAATATGAACCTGTTCGATTCTCCGGTTACTCCCTGGAGACCTGGCTGGTCCCCAGGGGACATCTCAGAGATGTCTCCACAACCAGTGGAGACTCCAGTCGCCATTGTGTCGCCGCCCAGTCTCCAGGCCAATGAGATTACCCATGTGTGAGCCATCACAACAAATGTGCGATTGGGACAAACAGTTGCCCTACACTTCCTTGAAGTATTGCAAAAGTGTGCAAGGTGACGGCAATCTTGTGAATATGGTGGCATATCCAAATCAATTCAGAAACAAATGTACAATAGAAATATCACTTTTCTGTTAATGAATAACCTGCTTTCTCGTCTTATAACCCTTTAAGTCTCAAACCAAAATTTAGAGTTGCTTTAATAAGAACTTGTAAAAGATAGATTTCAGCCTTTTTTCCATCATTTCATTCAGCATTTTGTTAGTCTGTTTGGCTTACTGTATAAGCTGTTATTTTCGCATGGGTTTAATTTTCGCGAATTTCATGAATCACAGTTGGACTGCGAATTCAACAACACGCAAAAATATCACCATGCGCTAAAGGTAATAGTGCTCTTATGAAGGCCTCTGCGTCAATTCGCAAAAACAACATCTCGCGAAAATGTCCGTGACCTACTAATTCGCAAAAATATTGGTACGCAAAAATAACAGCGTATACAGAAAAATATGTCAAACTGTGTGAGATGACACCCCCTCCCTATCCCATTTTGCATGCTACTGTATCTCTCTTTCCTTGCTGAAGCTTAAAATGAAACCAAGCATCTCTTTCACTAAATTGTCCAGAAAAAGTACAAATACAGAAACAAAAATGGAGTAAGTAGCAATTAAAGTTGACAACAGTGACAGAGTAACTGACTGGTATGTACTCTTCATCATGTGGGATCAATGTTCAATATCAATCTAATTTGATGTAAACTGATTTGCTTTACAAGATGCTATAGAAATCATGAACGCTTGTAAGAGCTAGCAACTGTGGGATCGACAGCTTTATGTGACTTTGAACGACAGGGTTCTCACCCTTTGCTCTTTCCAATTGGGTAAACTTCTTCAGCGAACAAAATCCCTCTCCAGTCATTGCCATGGAGATGCCAAAAACGGCTTGACCAGTGGCACAATTTGTGCATTCACAGAATTCACATAATGATATTGTTGGCATAGACTGCCTTCAAAAGGTTAAGTACTATTCAGGTCAAAATATGACCAAAGGTGACGATGGCTGCAAAGCAATTTACGAGCAGATCAATGACAGCTTCTGACGTGCGTTTTGCTGCCATAAAGATAAAGCTGGCACCAGACTGCCTTCCACAAAAACAAACAAAACAAAACAAAACAAAACAATACATTCATAATATTGTATACGCCTTATATTTAGAGGAGCTGGGGTTTTTTTTCTGCGAATTGGGACTTTCAGACAATTTCGCAAATCGTCCAATTCACGATTATGGAATAAAGTCGGAATGGAGAAATGTATGCACTCACATCACATTCACGTCAAGATCGGAGTAAATATTTTTGCGTGTTTTTAAATTCTCAAATAGTACCCGACTCTGGCGAAAATCCAACCCTCGCGAAATATAAGGCGTATGCAGTATGCCTTTGGCTAGAATCTAATTGCCAGGTAGCAGTCACTGACATAAACTTTGAAATAATGAACACTGATAGCAAAGGTGGCTTTCGATAATAAAATAATCATCTTGATCATAGCGGGACGAGGATGACGCTGATCTAAAAAAACACATTTCCACGATGCGTTCGGCCGTGGATTGCTCCCAGACGCAACCAGAATAACCCCCGCGATACTACACGATCTCCTCGGTCTCCAGCTTGCCCCTCTCGTAGTGTTCTTGCAGGATCAGCGTCAGCTTGGTCAGGGCCTTCACGCACTCCTCCAGGTCCCGGATGATGATGCCCTCGAAGTCCTCCCGTTCAGCGTCCTCCTTGTTGGTGGCCAGGAACTGCAGGAAGTACTCCATGGAGGGAACGGCTTTGGCTGCCAGCTGCAGAGGGGGAGAAAGAAGAAATACCATGCCACTGGAGACTTCCGAAAGAGCCCTTAGTAATAATAATAATAATAATAATGATGATGATGATAATAATAATAATAATAATAATAATAATAATAATAATAATAATAATAATAATAATAATAATAATAATAATAATAATAGTAATAATAATAATAATAATAATAATAATAATTAAAATAATTATAATTATAATGAAATACAATCCTTTCAGTACCAAGCTACACTCTGCATGACAAGTTGAGTTCTCAGGACCAGTTAGGCGCAGTAACTGGTTGCCAACTCAAGTGAAAAATGGGGATGGATCACTAAACGGCACAAGGGCTGCTTTACTCTACAGATAACATCACCAATGCCAGAGCAAGAGAGGGAGACAACCCCCCCCCCCAAACAAAGAAAGAAAGAAAGAAAGAAAGATAATACAATTGTATTGATTGAGCTTAAATGGCTTAAAACAATAAACTCAGACTCCCAGAAAATAATTGCAACCCTTAAAAATAAGATATCATTGATGTTTATCTTTTTCTCCTTTTTTTTTGTTCCATTTTGACATCAACACTTTATTCCTTACGTTTCTCATATGAACAATTCTATAGGCCAAACCCATATGACAACAATATCACAAGCAAGTACTGCAGAAAATCAGTCATAATATAGGCTGTATTAATCCATAATGGCAACTGTGATTTAAAGAGTTTGCCTGCTGATGCACAGATTAAGAGAAAGCAGCATGAATCACGGCCATTGTACCCTAAGATTCCCTTTGTCTTGAACAAGTGAAGCTGTTGCACATAAAAACTACAATGTCTTATATTTTGGAACATGGACGTGAAGAACGGCTTCCATTGGTCCATTTGTACACGTGGAATAGCATCCTGTAGCCCACCATCCCATTTTTCTCTGGTGGCTTGTTCAGAAAACTAGAATCATAGGGTGCGTTCGAGCGCTCTCCTAAAGCAAACTGTACCGTACCATACCCGCGCCAGAGGAGCACTCGAACGCTCCCAAAGTGTACCGTACCGCACTGTACCGAGCCAAAAGTGGACCACTTCCCAATGTGCTCCAAAAGCGTATCAAAAGCGTACCAAAAGTTCGCTGTAAAGCATGCGCGTATCATGCGCATACGTCACAATGCAAAAACATCATTCTCTTTGTTTGGGACAGCTGTAAGTAGTTCAAGCGCCAGGTGGATGACATTCTTGCTACAAAAATGTGTGACCTTTTCTCAAAATAACTCGTGCGGTACGCTTTCTCAACAGAGCACTCGAACGTTCCAAAACTGGCACAATTCGGTACGGTGCGCTTTGGTTCAGTTCGCTTTAGAGTGCTCGAACACACCCTTTGAATCTGAAACTTTGGTAGCCCGATAGTGAAATCGAAGGAAATATTAGAAGTCCTTTTGAATTCCATCTGTCTGATTGGGCCAACAAGATATAACCTTTATTGAAATTTGGTGGTCCGACATCCAACTCTTAGTAGCCCTGGGCCACCGGGTCACCATGCCACCAGGCCATCACTAATGTCGAACCCTGCCTTACAAGACTGATACACAGAGATGACCTTATCCTGACATTCATCTTTTATCTCTTAATGATCTAATGATAGGTGTTACGTACTACTACTACAAATTACAAGTACAGATATTTTGGAGAGACAAATACACATGTTGACACAAGAGAAGTGCAGTTTCAAGAGTGGTTTAACTCAGGGGTGTAAGAATACTTGCAGAAGAAAAAGTCTGAAAAAAATCTGAAACTTGATGTGTAAAACAAGTCTTAAGTGCATTAAACTGTAAAAATTTCAATTCATTTGAATGGCAAAGAAAAAAAACAAAAACAAAAACTGAAAAGTGGGTTTTTGGGCAGGGTAATAAACGCTTCAGATCAAAAATCCAAAACCATTTTCCAATAATTCCTATGCATACGTGGCAATAAGACCTGTCTGTTCCAAGACTCCCACACAGAGATCATTTTCTCAGGGCATCGGTATCTTCTCATTAAGACAGAAGGAATAATTTTGTCTTCTTTTTTTTGTATAAGGACAAACAATGACCTGCAAATGAATTAGACGGGCTGAAACACAGCACTATATGGTAGAGAATACAGTGTGACACCAAGTTTGTTGGGGCTTCCCCCATAAGTGGAACAAAGTCATGGCTTGAGAATATCATCAGTACACATAAATTCACCAGTATCAAAATCCGTGTGGAATGCAAGATCAGTGACTCTGATAATTCATCCACCATGTTCTTGCTGTTCTGCCACTAAAAACTCCACACCAGCTGATAAAAACAAACAAACAAACAAACCCAAAAGTGGATATAAACAACACCAAACATATCAAATGCAAATTCACTGTTAGCCTCTCAAGACAGTTTAATTAGTGTGTGTGTGTGTGTGTGTGTGTGTGTGTGTGTGTGTGTGTGTTTTAACTCTTTATGTGCCATGGTGTAAACCCCCTGTGCGCCACATTATTCTGAGACAGCAACATATTGTCATGCTTTGGGTAAACATTCTTCCTTTCAAATCTATGTAACTTCTTAATAGATTTTTGTTACTATGGATACGTAATGAGCGAAGTTGTAGGGAATCTGCAAAGCTTTGCGTAGATGTAAATTACATGACAAATCTATGATTGTTCTTCTTTCAAATGACCGGTAGCTACATTATTGTAGAGCCATGAATTTTTGCACACAAAACGTGACAGAAACTTAGAATTTACTAGCAAATCCAGTAGGGAATACAGCTTGATAGTCAATCACCAAATAAAATGCAAGCTACATGTGACAGGACTGGTATCGCGAGAAACTTTTTCAATGTACTGTGGCATTTGGTAATCTATTGATCCTTTAGGGTGGGTTTGTGCGTTTGAGCAGAATATGCGAACTTGGCTCGCCATCGACTGAGTCGGGCGTGAGAACATGGCCTGTGAGGAGTTTAATCTTTTGACCTTGATCTGAGTCTGAGTTTGTTTTCGTAACCAGTCCATCAGCCAATAAGACAATGGAGATTAGGTAAATAATGGCTACAGGAAACTTCCATTGTACTTACAGCAAAAACTCCTCGGACAACCCAGCCATGGTATTTCTTCAAAGTCCTCCCATACGCATTAGCTGCACAAAAGAAGAAAGAGAGGGTTACAATGTTAAGAATGCAAAGTTATATCTTTCGTATTTGCACTTGAAAAGATAAGAGAAAGATTACAGATAGGAGTATGTGGAACAGTCAGACACCAACTCGATCAACATCGAGGAATGAGAGATATTCTGTGTCTATTCTCTCTGCAAACTGACAGATATCGCTGGGTCATATTTGAATTCAGATAAAACAATACTGAGCTATCTTTAATCTCCCCCCCCCCCCCTTCCACACCCCAACCTTTGCACATGCCACTATGTTGTTTCATCTCTGGAAGAGAGAAATAAAAAAGAATAAGCAGCACAAACCCACCTAGATCTCTGTACAAAGTAAATACAACTTGATAATACTGTATACGCCATATATTTCGCAAGTCTAAATTTTCGTGAATCGGGAATTCCCGACAATTTCGCGAGTGCTTAAATTCGCGATCGCTGGAGTCCTGTACTGAACAGAGAAGTGTATACGCGTACGTCACATATAACATCGGGATCGAGTCAATATTTTCGCGTGTCTTTAATTTCGCGAATAGCACCCGACTCGCGAAATTCGCGAAAATAAAAACCTTGTGAAATATTCGGCGTATACAGTAGATGAATGGTCAATGACCTCTCTCTGTTGCTTGATATAGAAACATCTGCCTTCTCTACATCAGCCGATCATGAGATTTACTCCAATACCATGTGTTCTGAGGTTTTCCAAGGTCACGACTACCTGAGTCATGATTCAGCAATGTGAAGTGGTAGATGAACGAAGTTGTCGAATACTTTTTAACTGTTTGAACCCAGCTTCTTTGTTATTAGATGTATACTAAAAAGGGACAAAAGCAAATAAAAATATTACTTTAAAAACAACACAAATCTTTGTTCTTTACTAGCCTCAGATTCATTTATCCAGACATCTTTAATGGCAGATTTTACTTGTGACTTTCAGACATTCTGATGTCAGGAAAAGCAAACATTTCTCTTATCACTTCCTAAAAATTTAAAAAAAAAACTAAACTAAAAGAAACATCTAGGCATTGCAGAAAAAAAAAAGTTAAGTTTGTGCAAAATTTGTCAATTGCCATGGGCACCACAAAATAATTGACAAAGAGTATTTGATTTGGAAGGGAAACAGCTCATAACATTTTACTGTCTGGCCACCAAAAAAAAAATTAATTTGATGATTTGTGTTGAGCATTGCATATACCTACATACACACAAACATACAAAATTAATTATGAAGTCTGTCTTACTTGCTGCCAGGTTCATGTCCCGTTCTCCATTGATGATCTCTTTCAGAAACTCACGTATAAATTCCAGTGTTCTGCAGAACAAAAAAACAATTATGGCAAAAATTACATATCATCATGTCACAGATAATTTTAATTAATTAATTAAAGGTACAGTTCACCTTGGAAGCAGTGATTTTAAAAATGTTTGAGTAATCACATTTGATGCATATGTGTAAGTCAGTTGTATCACTAAACATCCTACCATATAAAAATTCCACAATAAAGCCTAAAATATAAGGAGATATCACTATTTTTCTCACTAAACCATAATCGTAGACGGTTTATTCAAGAAACAAATCTATTATAACTATTGTTCACTTTGTGTTTATTCATTAATACTTAACATTGATTTTCCTAATGATTTTTTTTTTCATTGGTTGTTTCTATCCCTAACTCACATTTTGGAACTACTTTGAAGCACTAAAGTTGGGTTTTTGTTTCATTGATATGCAAATGGCAAATAATGCCTCTAATCTTTAGGAAACTCTGCTACCAGACTGCATTTCTTTACATCAAATTCTGTGGATTCAGTGCAAGTCATCACAACATGATCAGAGTGGTGTCCCTCATTTTTTTTTTTTTTGGTCATATTCACTTCCTTTACAGCATTGTCACTGCACATGCCATCAAGTGAACAAACATTACACCCGTAAAAGCTCTTGGCTGTTAAAGGAGAAGTTCACCTTCATATACATGTGGATTGAGTGAAGGCAACAATATTAGTAGAACATATCAGTGAAAGATTGGGGAAAATCCGACAATCCATTCAAAAGTTATGAATTTTTAAAATACCTGTGCAATCACTGCTGGAGGAGAAGACTACTACAGTGTATGATGTCACATACTTACAACGATATAAGGAAAATAAAAGGAGAATTTCACAAAACTTGACTTTTTGAATAAAGTGCACATTTCTTCGACTTGTATCTGACTTATGTTAGGGGTAATATTATTCCCCCTGACTTCTGAAAGAGAGAAGTCGAATGTTCTTTTATTATGTGAGAAAAGTGAGAATATCTGGAATTTTCTTTATACTTTCTTTATATATATAGTTGTACTCATATGACATCACAAGCTATAGTAGTCTTCTCATCCAGCCATGACTGAGCAGAAACTTAAAAAATTCATAACTTTTGAATGGATTGTCCGATTTTCCTCAAACTCTCACTGATGTGTTCTACTAATACTGCTGCATTCATTCAACCCGCATGTCTATGAAGATGAACTTGTCCTTTAAAGAGGAGAATCCAAACAGGCAGTTTAGATCTGTGATGCCACTGCTACGACGCACCTACTGAGTGTGCAAGACAGCTGTTATCAACATAGCTCCAACTGTCTACACCTCTAGGAGGTATGTGTCTTGGCATTAGCGTAGCAGATCTGAAGTTGTCTATTAAAACAGGAGGGGGAGCGGTATTGGGAGTAGGCTGGCATCATCTTTCGATGCTTTCATCCGTTGTTGAATTCGCAGTATAACAGCGATTCCTGAAATCGGCAAATATAACAGCTTTACCAGTAAAAGTTTTTTGGTGACTTTGAGCAAGTGGAACTGTACCTCCTAAGCCACATGAGGGCGTCTGTCGCCGAGTTCTTGACCTGAGTTGTCTTGGAACGGACCTCCTCCTGCACCATGCCCTGTAGCATCATGAACATCTCAGGGTCGGTGCTGTACTTCTGCCGCAATTTCTGGTAGAGATAAGAAAAATACATACATATGCAATCATATTCATTTTCAACTGATGCCATGCTAATCTCATATTTCACCCATTACCAAATTACCCTGAAAATGATACTAGCAAGAAAAATGAAGACTGCACAGGGGGAAACGGTTATAAAATACATGCAAGAAATTTTATGTTGTGATTTGTTCCGAGATAGGCATGTCCAATGATGCCTTTTCTCTACTGATTGGCACAGATAATTGGACTCGAATTGACAATCAATAGGAATTTCCAAGCCATGGATAGCATAGTCACTCATGCATAGTCACCAAACTTCATAGTAGAGAATCCACGTACGAAACAAAACAAAACAAAAACAAAGAAATTGGGTCATTAAATATTCCAATTCATACCTATCATGCATGTATGCTTGTATGACAGAAAGAGTCAAAGTCAACTGCGTGATATAATGTTCAGAATTACTGCTTCAACATAACTGTCAAAGAACTTACTCGTATGTTACCGTTGACATCCATTTTGACGGGGGCAAAAGCCGTCGGACTGAGGGCATCTGCAAGAAGTACATGTGAGGCAAGGAAGTTGGTTTCATTAGCAATCCAAGTAAATCTAGGCCGTTATACTGTAAAGCAACATATTTTCACAGCATGAAATTTTTGTGAATTGGAGCCAACAGCATTTTTCGCTGCATTAAATTTTCGCAAATTGACACTGGCATTCAAGGCATATAGTGTAGACAAAACCTTTTGCGAGAAGCTGGGCTCTCGCGAAATTTGCAAAATCAAAATGCACACAATCATTTTGGGTTTTACAGTAACTATGCAAAGTATTCATTTGTTACAAGAGGGGATGGAGGTATTCAATAACAAGCACTCATGTATAATTACATGAGAATTGTAACATTTGGTGGCATACACTGGATGACTCGAAGGAGAATTCCTGGTTACAAAGTAACATCTAATATCACATACACTCTTTTAAATCTCTACTGGCTTTGAAACTTTTGTGCAGACCTCAATGAATTCAAGAGAGACCTGTAGTATTGCCATTGTATTTTCAAAACTATTGTAGGGTTTCAGCAGCAAGAACAAAAGGTATCCTTTTAAAAGATTCCTCTGCTCCTTCCTCCTTTTATAGTATCAAGCTTAAGCAGCTTTCAAAATAAGGTTTCCCACAAGGGGACCTTTGTATTGCTAATTGAGGCAAGGATGCCAACTTCGTACACAGCACTGCAGGATTCTGACGGCTGAAAAGGGATATTTTTTTTTTTTTTTTGGGGGGGGGAAACAGTATTTTACCTTTTCTGCAATAGGCATGTCTAGTAACACATTTGAGAAAAGTAGTATTTTGAATGAAATCTGTGGTATTTTCGTCACCAAACAGTACAAAATACTGCAAAAAAGTAACAGTTGGCATTTCTGTTGAGGGTGTCAAACTAGACACAAAACCCACCTCCTCCCCCCCCCCCCCCCCCCCCCCCCAAAAAAGAAAATCAATGAAAAACAAACAACACCACAAGACACTCACCAAACACCCCAACTATACAGGTGCACGCATCCAGAAAAGGCTGAGCTGGAATGCTTTCATCCGGTTCGATTTGCACGTCGGAAAATCTGAAAAGGAAGCCATCCAGTTATACCTCAAGCATGTCCAGTATTACACAAAGATCTGTGCAAACTCCTTCTCAATCTCTCTCTCTCTCTCCAATGTTGCATTAAAGAGAGAGAGAAAAAAAAAAACACTCTTGGTACTCCTTTCCTTTAATTCAGTACACTTTTCCCATTATTCTAAAATGCCAAACAAGCAATGAATACCTTTACCCACATTATTTAAAGGTATAATTCATCATTTGCAGATGAAACAAAAATCCAGCATTAGTGATTTAAAATAGTTCTAAAATGTGAGCTAGGGATAGAAACAACCACTGTAAAAATTTGAATCCGTATAATCGATGTTAAGTATTGTTAAATACACATAATGTAAACAATGGTTATAATAAAAATGTTTCCAGACTAACCTGTCTACAGTTATGGTTTATTGAGAAAAAAACAGATATCTCCTTATATTTTAGGCTTTATCGCAAAAATCTTATATGGTAGGATGTTTTGTGATACATCAGACCTACACATATGCATCAAATGTGATATCTTGAAAATTTTTGAAATCACTGCTTCCAAAGGTAAACAGGACCTTTAAACTTTGTGTATTTATACATACATCTACAAAAATAATAATATTTGTAACCATGAAGAACTGGATCTAGTATTTGGCTCCTCCTGTTCCTTATTCCATATCATATATTAATTATTGGTAATGACAATGCATTGTTCACATAATTCTCACACCTATGTTATATTAACCTTGGTCTGAGTATGAGTATATACGTAACCCTGCATCATAAAAACCACCATCAAGTTGCCAGACATGGATTTTTTTTTTTTTTAGTTGAGGGCAGATTCTGAAAGAGCAGACTCTAAGCATTAAAATGATGTATAACTAAATGGGCATTCCTCACCTATCTAAATAGTGGATATAAAGTACACACTCCAGAGAAGTGTTCAACTGAGAAAAGAAGCTTTGAAATTTGGGGTCTATTCAAGTGCTTAATCCTCACCATGCTGCACTCTGAATAAAAGTGACAAAAAACAGGATTTAATACTCCACTTATCCACAATGAAAGGATTGAATTAAGCTGAAATTTTCCTCTTATCAAGCACATTCTACATAATACCAAAATTTACTTTCAAAAGAATAAAACAATCCTTTCAAAAGTTATTACAGTGGAAAGTAAAGTCTGTGTCAATGGTTTTTAAAGAATCAAAAGAGGCCATTAAAACATTCACAATCACACTACTCAACAAAAGCATGTTGTAAAAAAAAACTGCAAAAATCACAATTTCACATTCGCTCTATGATAACAAACTTAAAATTTACAGTGTACGTAGAAGAATTGCTCCATTCAGAAAATATGAAAAACTCAAGATAGATAGCTTGACCCATTTTGCTTATTTTGTGTCTTCATGTAAAATCATGGCATGCAACTTTCCCCTGATTTTGTGATGCACTATCACATATGTAGTATGCATGCATGTATATATTTCATTGTACATTTCTTTTTTCCTTTGCATGTGAAATTAGATAAAGTGAACAGAAGTTTATCATTGCATACAAGGTTGTCTGTAGCATGATTTGATTTCATCTTAAAGAATGTTACATGTACTGTAAAAGTGGAAATCATTGTGCAAGTAATTTTTTTTTTACGTTCTGTCAAGTAATAAAAACTTTGCATGTTGTGAATTCTGCGGAATCGAAATATGAAATATCTTACACACTACAAGAAAAAAGAATTGTGTTATTATTTTCGTGCTAGTTTCATGTGGCACAAAATGCGCTGAAATTTCAACACCGCAAAAATATTACAGTATTTCTATGCTTAACTTCATGCATTGTATTTTATGAAAACATGGTCTGAATAATATGACCCTTTGGACATGAAATACACCACAAGGGTAAAGGTGCTGGTTTGTTCATTTGGAGATTGATGGAGAATTGTAATCCCCTCTTTAGAATCAGACTTACTTTGTGGACAAAGTTGAAAAGAAAGTCGGCACCCTTGCCTCCGGAGCATGTGGCACACCGGAGCCATTGACAAGCACCTTTTCGGGAGTGGGCGTGGTCGGTAGTGAGGCAGGAGTGGGCGTCGTCGGCAACGAGGATGACTTCCGGACCTCACCGTGGGCACCGGGCGTGGCCGAGAGTCCCCCAAGAATGCCCTCTTGACTCGAGATACTCGGGGTGCGGCTGGATGGGCGTGAATGAGGGGTACGGGCTGCCATTTCCTCGAGATTTCGATACCTCGTTGTGACTCCGTGTTTATTTACCAACTGTGGGACATATCTTGAATTGAAAGGATTAAACACGATAAGTTATATGACTTTGTCATAAGATAATACTGTAAAGACAAGCTAATCTTGTGGCATGAAATTTTCACAAACTGGATCAAACAGCCTTTATTGCAGCATGAAATTTTCGCCAACTGCCAAAGGCATTCAATGCATATATTGTAGACAAGAACTGTATTGTGCATTCTTATTCCACCAATCTTGACCCCTGAGAAAATTGCGAGATTAAAATGCACACAAAAATTTCTGGTCTGAAAGTAGCTTGATTGCAGGAAGTTTGCAGCGCACAATGTGCAGTAGCCATGACAACACAGACACGGTTTGCCAACTTTCGCACATCAAATATCAATTATGTTCAAAGAAGAGCAAGTAGGGAGGTGCTGATGTGTTCTGTGCATCTCCATTGCCAAAGTTATCATCAGATGTGGAATGTATAAATTTATCTTCTCTTGTCAAGGCATGAGGAGTATTTTATTTTTCAGGGAGCCTCCTGCAAGGTCAGGGAGAACGGGCAGATTTGGGACTGCTGCATATTCTTCCTCAGAAGAATCCCCGAGTCCTGAGCAGGATAGTGTGAAAACTTACAGCTAAAACAATTCTCAGCCAGTTTCAACATTCATCTTTCACCATTTGCGATTCACTCTATCGCGGAGGATTGATGGATATTGCTGTGGCCCGATTTGTCAATTATCGATAATCAATTATGAACAATTACATAGCAACCATGACCGGGTAATTAAAGCTTTCAGATTGTGAACTTCCCGCGAACATGGCTAATATGGCTAATATTTCCCATTTTCATCGTTACCCAACTAAAATTGTGTTATTAAAGCATAATTTTACACATTTCTTATGCCTACAAGTACATTATGGACTAAAAAATTGACAGTTCTACAGGCATATGAGAATTATGTTCTGGCTTTGATGTCTCTGACAAGTTGAAAGTCCATTGTCAGAAGACAGAGGACAGTTAAAGATGTCTAAAATGTCTGAAATGTCAAACAATGAGTTAGACTTCTTATTTTACTCATCTCAAGCTTACCTGTCTTCCACGGAGTGCGATCTCTGCACTGCACTTGACTTTTTCTGCAAATTGTAATGAAATTACAGTAAATTAAATCACACACTACCAATAAAATGACCACTACGAAACAACCAAGAAGAAACCTTTCAATTCAAATGCTAATCTTAGCTTAACCTGTTCCATACTGAATTCTGAAATCCCTATAGGATTAATACACAGATCACCAAGTTCCCGTATGAAACAGCTTAAAAGACTGATCACAGAGTTATTCAGGGATGTTCTGGAATACATCATATGGTTACAATAATTCTCACATACGACTAACATTTAATTTTTGCCAAAATGACAAGCTGAAGCGCATTGAGCAGTGTCACGTTCACTTCACACAGCAATACGCCAGTTCACAGTTCCACTTTGCACATGAGCAGAAAAGGGTTATTTGTACCAACAGGCATCCTGGCTTTTAAATTCACTGGAATAGGCATCTGTGGTGTAACGATTATTTATGTAATCCTTATAAATGCTGCTTGCCAGCACATCCACCTGAGAGCAAAGGTGGTATTTGGCAATATCAATAGAAAGAGATTGTTTGTACATTCAATGCAAAATAATGAAATAGATGCTTTCCCAAGTGTTGATTAAATGCGCGATCGTGGGGTGAACTGAATGGAAAAATGTATACGTGTGCATCACATTCATTTATCGGGATCAGAGCTATCATTTTTGCCTGCCTTTAAATTTGCGAATAGCACCTGACTCGCGAAATTTGCGAAAATGAAAACCTCATGAAATATATTCGGCATATACAGTATTTGTTTACTTAGATGACTGTTCAGCAAAGCACCATAGAGGCATTGCCTGCTCTCACTACCTTGTCTGAATAAGGCGTAGATGGGGGCAGAACTGTGTTGCTGATATCCATGTTGTGGATGTTTGGGGTGAAGGAGTCCTTGGCTAGCTTCATACAGTCCTGTAACGTCTTGATGAAGGTGTCACATGTCGCCGATAGCAGCGAGGAGGACTCATTGAGCTTCTGTAATGAAACGCAGAGGCCAGAATAAGGAGTCAACAAATTGGAAGTCACAACATCGCTCACGAGGTCGCAATGCATTTCAAACTCACAAGGGTGTTTCTAACTTCTGATTATCACATGCTGACGATGCTGATGTGATAATCATTTATCATCTATTTGATTTATCATTTATTCATGATAACTATTTATTATGCTTCTAAAGCAACTGGTTAATAACTCGATCAGGTAGAACATTACAGTCAACCTCACCTATGTCGACCTCGCACGAGTCAATTATTTGTGAAAGACAAATTCTGCCCCAGATGGATAAAAGAATGTGTTTAATTCTATTGTTAAAGTCACAATTCATGTAAGTCAAAGGTTTTTTTCTCATTTCCCTCTGGATTAAACTTGGGCAAGGTTGAATGCATTCTGAAGTTCGCTTACAAAACAGGTACAATACTCAAGCATACACATGTAGTTGATGGATTTTATGGAATAGCACGGTTGCTGTTTTGTTTACTGTCCCACCCATATATTCTCATGTTAGCTGAGTTTAGTGAAAGTACAGAAAGTGAAAGAAGATGTTCCATTCTAAGCCTTTAAAACTGAACACAATTTTCCAGTTGTACTTGCTACCATGTATTCATTGAACCCCTTTGATACTTTGAGGGCCTTTCTGTGCAGGTAAATATGCATTTAAACAGGAAAATATTGTAATCTTAAAATAAAATGGCTGGACTGCCAATCTACATTCCCAACAGGCACTGCCTCACCTCCAGGTCCGGGCCATTTGCCGTCCCTGCACCGGCCAGCTTGACCGTAGCCACCTGCTGGGTCAGAAGGTCACAGTAGAGGCGAAGTTCTGACATCTTGGTTCTCAGGCTGTCTTCAGACTCCTCTGCGTGACATAAGACAAAGACAAACATGAAATTCTGAACTTACTCTGATTTGATTCAATTGTGATCTCATGAAAAACCAGGTGGACTCAATACATCTGTTGATAGCTGCAGCTGTACAATAGAGTGTCGTAATGATGACATCACAGCCTTTTGTTAAAGAGGAAATCCACCTCAAAAATAAACTTCAAAAGAATGAGAAAAATATTCCCTGCAGAGCGATACAAAAATGACTTAATTTAGATATTAGAAATAAGGAAGATACGACATTTTGAAATTTCACATTTTTCCGAAAACATTTCTTGACCAGTCCTTTTGAATATTCAAAAGAGCAAAGTGACGATGTAATGCTCTCACAATTTCATATTCATTTCAAATACAGAAATGACTAAAATCTCACATTTCAACTGCATGAATATAAAACTTGCCTTAAAACCACCCAACATAACAAAGAACAAATGTTAACTTTGATATATCTTGGTATGAGAGCATGCTTTTACTTGTATTAGCTAAAAATAGCCATTTTTCTGAATTTCATATATAACATACAATTGTGCATGAAAAATTGTGAAGGTAGGACATCATAAACTTGCTCATTTGAATATTCATAAGGACTGACCAAGAAATGTTTTCCGATAAAATGTGAAATTTCAAAATGTCATATTTTCCTTATTTCTTGTCTGATTTTTGTCATTGTTGTATCATTCTGTATGGAATATATTTCTCATTCTTTTGAAGTTTATTCATTTTTGGGGTGGATTTCCTCTGGGTTGGAACCAGGTGCATGTTGAGCAACAATAGAGTTCCCAGAGCAAACTAGGCGAGGTTGTTAGAACCGGTTTCCACAGCAATGAATGGCTATGCCATCACACTGTGGTGCTCTAAGGCATCAAAGAGGTACAGTAGTTCTTCTGGGTTCACTCTGCTAAAGGGATCGTACAGTCTTGGTTGAGACCTAATTTCAGGTTTCTAACATTTTTTGGTGAGATAATGAGAAACCTCTTATGAAATATGAAAGAGCATGTAATTTTATGAGGAATTCAACATTTATTTGATGAAAATTGGTTTTGAAATGGCTGAGATATCCAAAAAAGAGCGATTCTAATAAAGTGTGGGACCCACACTTTACTACGATCGCTTTGTTTTACTTTGTTTTTGGATGTTTCAGTCATTCTAAACCTGATTTTCATCAAATAAACTTTGAATTCCTCTTAAAATGGTATGCTCTGTACTATATCACAAGTGTTTTCTTGGTATCTCGCAAAAAGTTAAAAGCCCAATTCTCATCTCCAGCAATACTGTACCATCCCTTTAAATCAAACCATTCTGCTTTTTGCCAGAAGAGAACAGAACTGCTCTCACTTCAAGCACCTGATCTTCTTTTCTGTTTTTTTTTATTTTTTTTTTTACTCTTATTTCACTTCAAAAACTAAGAAGAAGAAAAAAAACACAAGAAACCAAACAACCAACAATCAGACATATAATGTAATGACAAAACAAAACACATTTTTAGCAGGAAGTACAAATTTTAAGTACAGTCAAACATGCATGGAAGGGAAATAGTCCCTTTATTGCTCTCGGCAGTGTGCCACAAGTATGATATAAGGACTTTTAAATGTTTTCATAGAGAATGTGATCTGGCAAACCTTGCCAAAACTAGGTTTATGCAGGATATTCAATTTTCATGTAAGTGTTGTTCGCTATCAACAAACACTTGCAATTTCCATGTACATGTACAAGTGTATGTTACTGTATATACTCAATGCTCTACAGCACGACATACAAATTGAAGAAGTGTTAATTATATCACATATATGTATTTGCACAATTGCAAATTTCCAGTCAACTGATTATAAAACAGGAATTGTGATGGTGTGAATTAAAGGGATGGTATAGTATTGGTTGAGGTGAGGATTCAGCTTTTAACTTTTTGCGACATACTGAGAAAACACTCTGTGAAATATTGAAGAGCATACAATTCTGAGAGAAATTGAAAGTCTATTTGATGAAAATCAGTTTTGAAATGGCTGAGATATTCAAAAACAAAGTAGAACAAAGTGATCAAAATAAAAGGTGGGTCCCACATTTTATTAGGACTCTTTGTTTTTTGATATTTCAGCCATTGCAAAACCAATTTTCTTCAAATAAACTTTGAATTCCTCTTAGGATTATGTTTGCTTTTTTTTTTCATAAGAGGTTTCTAATTATCTTTTTTTTTTAATCATCATACAAATCGTAAAAGAACATTAAAAACATGAAGCCCCATCTCAACTGAAACTGTACCATCCCTTTAAAGCATTTAGGGCCTAACAGATAGGTTAGTTATTTTAAATGTTATGGCATAACAGAGTGCCAACATGCATGAAACATGATATCAGAAAATAAAGCCATGTCAAGTGGGCAATGCAAGCATAAAAAAATTTGGAGAAACACGACACAAGACATACTGCAGACGCAACTATGGACTTGTGCCCAATGAAGAATGAATTCAGGAATCCATAGGCTGCGACAAAACAGCTACATTTTCCATCTTCTTTTGTTTTGAGTGTGCTGTAATGCTAAAAGTGGTTGTGTTTACAAGAACTCTTCATCTTGTGTATGCTTTGAATATCTCAAGCAGCATATTGCAAAGTGCAAACTCTTGCGAAGTGCGCGAACTCATGCTACTTGTTACCTCTGCCAAAGGGGGGGGGGGGGGGGGGGGGTATGTTTTTGTTACTGTTTGTTTGTCTGTGTGCAAAACTCAACTCCGTGTAACTCAAAAAGTTGGGAACGGATTTAAATGAAACTTGCAGGGAAGGTTGAGAATGACACAAGGAACAAAAGATTAAATTTTGGTAGTGATCCAGAAACTTTTATGGCTTTTATGAAGGATTTTCAATATATTTTGGTAGGTAGGGTCAATGAACTCGGGAGTTCAAGCTGCCCATTTTTGAGGTTTTCATACGCACACTAAAGTGCATGTTCTGGTTTCTGCTAGGGCGAGGCGCGCCCCGCAGCTGAGGGTTGATGACGTACCAAAAGGCTTCTATATTGGGAAATCTGTTGGCATATGTATGGGTGGAAATCATTGATCACTGTGGAAGAGCAAGATCATCGGTGGAAAGCAGCTGCTTGATGGAGGTCTGCACTCTCAGTATGCTTTTCTAGTTATTCCTGGATCCATGACTAGCCATCTCTTGCTATTAAAGTGCGAGAACGCTTGCTATTATGTGCAAACTCTTTTGCTGCCAGTGCATAAGAGCATGCTTACAGCAGGGCTCGACACTAACGGTGGCCCGGTGGCCCCGGGCCACCAGAAATGAAAGTCGGGCCACCAAATTTCAAAAAAGGGCAAATTTTGGTGGCCCGCCTCGGGCCACCAAAATTGTTTGAAAAGTATGTCAATAAATTCGTAACTTTTTGCACCGGAAATTAGCAGTTAAATTTGTTTAAAGGATGGATGAAAAGAACTGATTGAGTGCCTGAGAGTGAGTGTTGCAAGTTTGTTGAAGTTTATTTATGAGTAGATATGTCCAACTTCTAATTCTTACTATCACAAAACTTAAATATTTGACTCATTAAAAAAAAAAGAACTTCTAATGTTTTCTATTGTTTTTTTTTTTTTCGGGACACCAAATTTTTCTCTCGGGCCACCAAAAATTTGAAATTTATAATTTTGGTGGCCCCATCGGGCCACCAAACAAAATAGTTAGTGTCGAGCCATGCTTACAGTGTCTATCGCCAGTGATCACAATGATTATTTGATATTGAATGTGCAGCCAGAATAAATTGATGCATGGCTCACAATTCATGAGATTGCAGAATTTTTGCAACCCATTCCATAATATCTTCCGTTTTATCAATTATCCTCTCCCCATCATTTCTTTGTTTTTTTCTTTCCTGATACCCAAATCATGACAAAAAAAAAATAGCATTAGCTATTTACAAACCTTTCTTTGGTGGATTTTTGAGTCAGCAAGACAGGCCTTGGCAGACCCCAGTGCCACCAGCCACCGTTGCCGGTCGGCTGGTGTCGCCCCTCGGACATAGAAGTGCTGTTCACCCCGGAATGATTAGATCTAGTCTGGTCTCATCTGTCGGATGCACTGAAAATCAAAGACAAAATACACACTGTTAAAATCCAGTACCATATGACAATTAATTAAGGTTTCTGTTGAGTAGAAGATTTGTAGGGTGACCCTGGCTCCTCCTGTTGCTCAGCTCACTAGATTACCCTTATTTCAATCCGTTGAAGACAACTCCTGAATATACTCAGGCAGGTGTCTATGGGAAATGTGTTTTAAGCAAATTCAGCTCATCCTCAATAGGGTAATGATGCCTCATGACGAAATGTTTTATAACAGAATCAGCTTACGAAAACCAACCGATTCAACTGAAATGATCGCGAGACTATTCAATTTCAGAATTCACTGATTGCGTAGTTCTTCTTTTTTTTTTTTCATACGTGCACACAGTTTACAATGTACATAATATGTACATTGTAGACTGTGTGCACATATGGAAAAAAAAATGGAAATGTTGTAAACATGATCTTTTTGTTCAAAAGCTGTTTTTTAGTTTTACAACTGAAAAACAACTTTCATTCACTTTCAACTGAATGGGGTAATACACACATTTGAATATTGTCTGTGCAGTATACACTGTAACTTAATTTTGCTGAACACATATTATATGTGTTCAGCATTGATTTGCCCATTATTCCTTTACAATCAAATTATTGTAAAACTGCAAAACAGCTTTTGAACAAAAGATCATGTTTACAACATTTCCATAATTTTATGTCATGTATTGACTGGCCAAAGGCATAATATTACTGTGTGTATATAAGTCACTTTACTGCAATTTATAGTGTTTTATATGGTCATACTCTGTGTTCTTACATTAATTTTTTTTTTTTATCTCAAAGCAATAAATCTAATATTAGTTTAAAAACAAAAATAGCTCAACCAATAGATAAACTTACTAAGTACCATCAGCTTTGTAGAAAAAACAAATGCATTTTCAAAAACATGAATACAAGCTCTGGCTTTGCAGTAACTGGAGACCAAAGCCTTGCTCACCTACATTAGAATCAAAATGGATTCAACCTAGTGTGAGGCTGAATATCTATACTTGGTATGTTACCTTGAATTTCACAGCATGCCATCTTAACAGATCCCTTGCAACCTTGAGACATCTCATCCTGCGACTTGTAGTACGTCAGTATCCCCTTCTCTAGCACGAACCACCTTGGCTGCCATCCTGTTGATTATAATGTCATAAAGCAGCAAACACTTCATGAAAAAAAAAATGTTCCTTTGGGAAAAGAACCAAATGGGGTAAAATACACATTTGATTGAATATTGTCTGTGCAGTATACACTATAACTTTATTTTGCTGATGTTCTCCACATTTCAGTTTGTTTGTTTGTTTGCCAGTTACCAAATATTCCACTGCCTGTAGCTTCAGTGTGGTCCACACCAAGTCTAAGAAACTTATTTGTTTTTGTTTTGTGTTTTTCTGGTTTGGTGCTGTATCTCTTTTATATGCTTTTTTCAATGTTGCCATTTCATAGGGTATCATGTAACAAAAGAAATAGAAGAAGTTACAAGGTATCATTACCTTGAGGACATGGTGGCCTACACCCCAAATATGTCAAGCAAGGATCAGAGGGCAATCCTCGGGGAGGGCAAAATCTGGGTCTACATTGAATGCTACAAGTTCTCATACTTCCGCAGCACAGGAATTGAAGACAATCAAACACAAATTTAAAGGTCCTGTTTACCTTTGGGAGCAGTGATTTTAAGAATGTTCAAAATATCACTTTTGATTCATATATGTGTAGGTCAGTAGTGTCACAAAACATCCTACCATATAATTTTTTTTTGCAATAAAGCCCAAACTATTTTAAGGAGATACATGTATCACTATTTTTCTAATCAAACCATAACTGTAGACGGTTTTATCTCGAAACATTTATCTACTGTTCAAATTTAGTATATTTAACAATACTTAACATCGATTATAGTGGTTCAAATTTTTACATTGGTTGTTTCTATACCGAACTCACATTTTAGAACTATTTTGAAGCATTAATGCTGGGTTTTTGGTTCATATGCAAGTGGTAAATTATGCCTTTAAGGGAAATGCTGTTTGTGTTACAGAGACTCCAACCCCAAGCATCTTCTGATCTGGAGATTCTCCCGCCCGAAAGCCCGAGCAAACGGGAGACTCCAACTTGATGTGCGCGAAGGGCACATCACGAGCGCGAAGTTCCTTGCAGTCTAGGGTTCTAGATGCTCTCTCGCGCTTTCTAATGCTTATTTTTCAACATACAATGAAATTAAGTGAGAAATCATTTCAAGCGGGAGAAATCAGATCTCAAGCGGGAGAACGGGAGATTCTGCAAAAATGGGCTTTCGGCGGGAGATCTCCTGTCGAAAGCGGACCAGAGTTGGAGTCTCTGGTGTTATGAGCTGTAAAGAACAATGGAGAAGCTCTTTATACAGAAGACAGCAAATTGTCACCATTCTGTTTGATTTCTCACTATCAATTTCCTTTGGAGTAACTAAAGCCATTTTAGATAAATCTGCCCTTACCCCCTTTATTATGCCACCTTCTACACAAAGTATACGCACGCTCACTGCTGCACAGTGCAGCGAACCACTTTCACGTTTGCTACAATAGAGTGGTGTGTGCGTGTGTCATCACAATATTAAGCATACTGCAAACTGTGTCTCCACACCAGTTGATTTTGTGATGTGGTTTAGATTCCATGCAAGACTAATTCCATTGTTTTGAGGTATGGTACTCACTATGTTCTCAAGGTACCACCAAGCTTTAAAGGTTTACATGTACTCGTTTGCATTAGGAAGGCAAACACAACCCCTCGAACTCAAAACATTGTCATACATGTCTCAATCTCATTATCTAAGAAACATTGTCATTGTGCTTGTGAAGAATATGGTGTAGACCTTCCTAATTACAGTAATTTGTGAGTTTCTATAAATCCTAGCTTCATTTTGAATGGGATCTTATACTGAATCAAAGCCAAACCAGGTTATTCGCCATCAACTTAACGACATCATTTATAGTCACACAAATATGGACAACACCCAAGAGATACTTGCACCCAATATTGATTACGGTATTTGTTGGCTAACTCAGTCATATGACATTAGAATCTATGTGGCATGTAGCACCTTTGCAAGCTTTCAGAGCAGATGTGGTTCTACTTCTAGTATTTTAAATTCATAAATGCAAATTGTATAATGGTATCACATCAACACAATAATATGCACCACACTGGCTATATAGGTGGCCTAGGCCTACTGGATAATTTTACTGGACACATTTTTCGGTGCTGATCGTTCCACGTAGCGAGAGCGCCTGGGATTACAGACGAGGCGGCTGCGACAGCTGTCTGTGAGCTGCTGCCATCAGCACACCATCGCCCATCACTGCACTGCACGGAGATGACGCATATCTTAGGGCTTTGGCTACGTGGTGGTGAATGGAGTGTATAAAATAGTACACTACAACTTTACAAGTCGGGGAGTAAAATTGATTTTACATTTACCTGCCAAATAATTCGTCCATTTGTAGAGAACACCTTCCATGACTTCAATTCATGCGATGTGCCGATATGCCAAAGTACAGATACTAATCCCAGCTGTAATAACACGGCTGACGGTGCAATGATTCGTAATTCTTCCCCGTTGTTCGCCACGCCAATCCTCTTGCCCACCATCCCACGAGCGAGCAGTAGATAGGTTTAGCATGGATCTAGCAGCATAGCGCCAGCTAGCAGCTCGAGCGCTCAGATCAGTGCCGTGCATACATGCCGTACGTACATACAGCACTGGCTCAGCTGTTTGTGTATACTATATGTACACACGGCATTGGTATCCGCTGCTACACCGGCGCGCCGTAGCATACGGTCATAGCGGCTACACCTGCAAGCAAGGAATGTTGTGTATGCCCACTTTTTCTCCGGAACACTCACACACACACACACACACACCTAAGCTACACACATACACTAACACCGCGTTCACCTTTGGCTCACAGGTAGAATTCTACGAGACGCCTAGAAACTTTTGTCCTTACCCGGAAGTAATTTATCTAGATCATGCTCTTTCTTCTTTTCTTCTGTTTTCTACTATCCCTTACCCACTTTTTCTTTCTTCTTTCTTTCTGTCTTTTTTCTCTTTTTTCTTTCTTCCTGCCTTCCTTTCTTCTTTCTTTTTTCCTTTTCTTGGGAGAGGAAAGGCTATAAGACAAAATAGTTGTGACAAGAACATTATGGCTTGTATAGTTCAACAAATTACTTTTACACCAATACTAGAGGTGTCAATAAATAGGCCTACTGTGACACTATTCATTCTTTTGGTGTGTGTGATATGCACTATATAAATATGGTTTATTATCATCTATAGGGCCTATAGGACGTTTTAGCGGCGCATTAAAAACGCTTATTGTAAAATAGTCCGCTCAATTTTTACCGTTCAATATCAGAGCATATTGAACAAAACGCATAGGCCAACGTATTAATTCCCCATAGGCTACCGTTGTTACTTGCCGTTCAAGATCACACCATATTCAATTCTGTCTTGTTAAATGCGCGAGCGCTCGCTGAATGCGCAAACGCTTGCT
This sequence comes from Diadema antillarum, assembly GCF_040938485.1. NCBI lineage: Eukaryota > Metazoa > Echinodermata > Echinoidea > Diadematoida > Diadematidae > Diadema > Diadema antillarum. Next base: position 997,045 of record NW_027271647.1, on the reverse strand, counting down.
ACTAGTGCGCGTCATGTTGTTACAATTCACAAGCGCGCAAACATCTTGCCAGTTGTTTGTTTGATACGCAGTTTTAGGGGCTTCCCCTTTTCAGCGCTGGGATGTATAGAAGCCGGCTAATTTTGCGCGTTTTATGCTTGTTCTGCTTGAATGTATAGATGATAAATAATTATATTGGATGGCCTTGATTCATGGAATACCGGGGAATATTGCACTCGTTAGGGTCAATATTGCACTCATCTTCGATTCGTGCAATATTGGCCCTAACTCGTGCAATATTTATATTATATTGGATGGCTATGAATGGGATACCAGGGGATATTGCATGAGTTAGGGCCAATATTGCACAAATCGAAGATGAGTGCAATATTGACCCTAACGAGTGCAATATTCCCTGGTTTTCCATGAATCAAGGCCATCCAATATAATTATTATCATCTACACAATCAAGCAGAGCAAGCATAAACTGCACAAAATTACCTGGCTTCTACTCGTCTTTGAAGTTGACTCGGCAGTCCCATCCCAGCGCTGAAAAGGGGAAGCCCCTAAAACTGCGTATGAAACAAACAACTAGCAAGATGTTTGCGCGCTTGTGAAAATGTAACAAAATGACGCGCACTAGTAGTAAGCGTTTGCGCATTCAGCAAGCGCTCACGCAATAAACGAGACAGAATTGAATATCGTGTGATCTTGAACGGCAAGTAACAACGGTAGCCTATGGGGAATTAATACGTTGGTCTATGCGATTTGTTCAATAAGCTCTGATATTGAACGGTAAAAATTGAGCGGACTACAATACGCGTTTTTAATGCGCCGCTAAAACGTCCTATATAGATGATAATCCCTGGTATCCCATTCATAGCCATCCAATATAATATAATTATTATCACTATGCAGTCTGTTTATTTGGCTGTAATTGTTAGGACTATAATACAGTGGGGGATCAGGGGGTGCACATACCACCCCCTTTTATTTTCAAAGAAACCATCTGCCCCTGTCATACACACATACAGATACATGCAGACATATGAAAGTACATAGGATACAAATTATATACATACATATACATACATTACGTGTTACATAAAGCATATATTACTACATTATATGCATACATTACAAAATATACTCATGTGTAGGGCCTACATACACGCACACACACACACACACACACACACACACACAAACCAGAGCTACCAAGTCTCACGCATTCTGCGTGAGACTCAAGCATTTAAGGTCTGTCTCGATCACGATCTCACGCATGGCACCCATTTTTCTCACGCATCTGGTGAAGTCTGCAATTTGGGCCAAAAACAGAGACTCCAACTCTCCCGTTTTTGACGGGATATCTCCCGCCGAAAACCCATTTTTTGCAAAATCTCCCGTTCTCCCGTTTGAGATTTAATTTCTCCCGTCCTGGCTCTTTGTCTCCCGTTGGAAAGGATTTCTTACATATTTATATCGTATGTTGAAAAAATAAGCCTTAGATAGCACCAGAGAGCATCTAGAACCCTGGGAATTTCGCGCTTCGCACACATCAACTTTGAGTCTCCCGTTTGCTAGGGGTTTCAGGCGGGAGAATCTCCAGATCAGAAGGTACTTTGGGTTGGAGTCTCTGCAAAAATAAGGAGCATAGCTCAAAGGATTAGAGTGATAGTTGCAATTGAAGGTATATTTCCCTTTTGCCTTTCAAACTTAGTAAAAAAATCATTAATTGCTGCACCAGATCGCATCATTAAGAGCTAATAATTTAAAAAAGCTCCCTACCATATGGGAGGGGGACACCCTCCTCGTTCGCGTGCGCATGCGCGCGAGCGCCGAGACGCGGAGTCATAAAAGTCTCACTCATAAAAGTTTTTTGAACTTGGCATCTCTGACAAACACACATAGCGAACAGCTTGTACACAATTTATACACCTAACATGAATGATTCTTGATGCAATGAATCAACTGCTCCATATACAGTGGCGGATCCAGAGGGGGGCGCACCGGGCGCGCGCCCCCTCTTTATTTCAAAAAATGAGATGAAACCCAGAAGTAGCACCAAAAATATTCTTTGCATCCCCCCCCCCCCTTACGAAATTCCTGGATCCGCCCCTGATGTAGGTGCCTACTGAACTACCCGGTAATACTATTCTGCATCCATGAACCCACTCCAAGTGTAATAAAGATAAAATCCCATGCTATATGTACATATGTGCCACCCCAATTGGTAGACCTACTACCAAGGGTAGTGGGCCTAATTGATTGATGTGGTGGAAGGCTATTGGAAAGTGCCTGGGAAAGAACATGAGATAATCACTATAAAACATCAGTTGTCCTGCATTCTTTGGACCAATTTCAAGAAAATGTGCTGGAGGAAGAGGAGTTAGTGAAAAATTAAAAGATTGCCCACTTGCATCTAACACAACCACGTGACTTCTACTACATATTCACAAATCTAACACAAAACACTTACTACACACACACAAACACACACACATACATACACACTTCCAACACAATCACTTCTTATACTTATACATGAAGAAAAGAAAGAAGAAGACTTTCACCAGCTTCAATAGACCTCATCTGACCGTGCAGGAATGCATTAGCCAAATAAGGAAAGGACAAAAAGCATATGCAAAAGGAGACATACAGATTGAAAATTTTGCTCTCCATCACAGTCCATTTTACGCTATCCGACAAGATTGTGTCTGTTACTTTAATTGCAGAGCCAGCTCATATCACCATCACACTTACTGAATAATAGATGTAGAGTATTAAAAATTCAGATCTGTGGTAACAGTTTGTTAATGGCTATACCAAACACACAGAACACTATCACTACTTTCATCTGTCACTACTTTCATTCACTCTCACATACTGTACATCTGATATATATATAGCAAGAAAGGCAGCACAATGGTCATACAGTAATTTCTATTTTTTTATTATTTTTTCCACTTTATCATACATACCTCTATCATCATACAGATGGGAGTTCAACGCCAAAATACATCATACCTCACATCAGATCTTTGCGTTCACATAGAGAACATCCAATCGAGACTACACAGTATAGCTAGTACACTATTTACAGTGGGTAAATTGGTCGCAAACATAATCTGTACACTTGAGATCAAACGCTTGTCATTTGAAACTGTCATCGCCCTTTCCCACTGATCAGAAAGCAAGATGTCAACTCTGTCGAGCCTTTGTCAAAGAAAGCCAATTCAGAGGCTACATGAGCAAAACAATCAGAGAAATAAAATAACCTATAGTGATGAATACACTCTCATAGAAACTAAATGTGTTTTGCTGGTTGCAGTTGAAATTTCAATAATACCTCTTTGGCAACGGAAGTGCTTTTCGGCGATTCCAAAGCATTCCGATGGCCAATCACAAACCTAATAGTTGACAACGTAATTCCATCAGAATCAGTCTTGGGGGAAAGAGTGCTGGAAACCCCCTATAGATCTTAACAGTTCTGTGAGTAACAAACTGGTCACAAGTCTTACAATCAAACTGACACACTTTGTACACAATATCTCTACAAAAACTATCTTTCGCATATGGCCTCATATCCATTTTCAATGAAAGTGTTTTTGATGATGGATCTAGCAATGAGTCAACTTCAAAAGAAAAGAAAAGAAATATAGCAAGTTCACACATGGAGGATGTAAGCAAAATCCTGGTTCACCTTTCTTTTCACAAATTGGTGTACACAGTCCTGCCAAGACCGCTCAGAGCATTTTATGACAATGACAATTTGGTAACATTCTGCAGTTACACAGGTTTCATCAATTCTGTTCACAGACTGCAAAAGAATAAGTCAAGAGACAAATGGCGACCTATGCCAATTTGACATTGTAATTTTCATAGACTGTAAGTTAAATACCACTCTTTACAATTTCTATCCCTCCACAGACTAGTCTGTCATTACAATCACCTGGTTTCAAGAATCAGCAAATATCTGATCTATTTCAGTCCAGAGGACTTGTTGTTTTTATGTATGATGAGCATTTTTGGCCAGTCCTACACACCCTTAATTTTGTTCCTGTGTCTTTTACATTCAGTTCCAATGCATTTGACAAAAAAAAACAACAACACACCAACAAACAATGACTTGGCCACAATACTGTTTAAATTCAAAACACACAAAAAGAAAAAAAAATATAAAAAACCCTTTAATTCTGAATAACAGACTGTACTTATTAAGTATTGCAACATCAGAATTTTTAAGGTCATACTAAAAACCTGTGGCATTTAAATGAATGCAGCCTTTAACAATATGTTTAAGGGCTAGAGGTATTGGACTTTTTTTGTTTCAGGCAAGCTATTATGTGTCTGAATGTAACATTGTAATTGGGGTTACATCAGACATTTTGCATCTTCAAAACTAAGAAGAATCAACTAAAATGAGTGAAAATATCTCATACGAATATCTCAATAAAAACAATCTCATCTTTATAAAAAAACAACAACAACAATCCCGACCAGGAGTACAGACATGAATACCACTTTGACACACACACACAAGAACATGAATACAACACTTCACAGACAACATCCACCACTTTATCCTAACAGCCAAGAGGCGGTCTCGACTTTCAGATAAGCACATCCGACACAGGAAACAGAGGTGCATTTTCAGTCCCTTTGTTTCAATTTCATCTTAAAAACCAAACCACTTCCACTTCAAAGGGTCTTCTCACATCTAAGTCTTTCACATTAACACAAGATAAGACAGTCAACCTATTTCTGACCACTCCCATTACAGTCCCATCATATTAAATATCTTCTCCATATTTGTGGGCACACATCTATTCTCTGCTCTAAAATTGTTAAAGGAAAAAAAAAGAAATACAGGAATTTGGCTTACGAAGCCTCTCTTCCTTGTGTGCACCTTGAAAATAACCTCACTTTACATTCCTGAGAGTACACGTATAGAAGAGAGAGTTTCCTTTTCATAGAACAGTTTGATGTCATTGATGTTGGATTGTATTTGTACAAGAAAACTTTGCAAAATCTCCTGGTTACCACAAAAAAGAGCACATTATTAAAATTTCCATTTTATCATCATAGCCAAAATATGATTTTCAGAAACTCCATGGAACAAACATACTGGGGTTAATTTGCCCTTCCTTTCACAATTCCCCGCCCCCCCCCCCCTCCCAAAAAAATGAAAAAGAAAAAGAGAGACAAACACAGATAGAGGGAGAAAAGGAGAGGGAGGGACCCAACGTGTTGACATGTGTGTAGAAGTTCTGGAGATTAAGAATCTTTCAGAACCGAAATTTTGACATAACGACTCCCTAGCAGGACATTCTCATTGGCATGTCAATATATCCAAAGAGGAGCGGCGACATTTGAGGATACTGTAGGGAGCAATTTTCTGAACAAGATTTCAATTCCATTTGTCAATATGATCGCAAACGCGCAAAAATGACACCGAAATTTAGCTCATATCTCTCCGTGTATCAACAAAGATTTTCCTTCCAAAAATATATTGAGGTTTCAAGTTTGATAAACAAAGGAGTAAGTAAACAAACCCAACCATAATTATTGTAAAAGTTGGCACTGCTGTAACAAATGTTGGAGGAATATGAGTCTAGGCGACTTGCATATGGGATACTAATTTTACAGCTCATGATCAATGCAAATCATTTGGTGGAAGACAAGCATGCTATTCTACATCCAAAATATTAATAATTAACCTGTTGAAGACTAGTCCCGAGAATATGTGTATTCAGGCAGGTGTCCATAATGAACGCATGTTACGGCAAAATCAGCTAGTTTTCAACAAGTTAATAAAGTGCTGGCAATTTGATTTGAGCCTACGAGGTGTTTGCTCCGGACAAAGCCTGTGACAATTCTGTTCCTAACACATTCTTTTTACTGGCTGCAATAACAGCCACGCTCACACCATATGACATCATATCGCATTATGTAACGGGAAACATGAAGCATACGGGGTGGCCTACACGATACCCACAAACAAAATGACTAGATCAGCCACATGTGTTGTTGCTTGAAAGAGTAATGATCCGAGATGAATTATTTCTCACGTCTGATGACATACTGTTGTTACGTCTTCCGCCATGGGACCACTCGCTGCTTTGCGGTCTTAAAGACTGTCCGAAAGTGACAGCCAAAATCTGAACTGAAATCATGGCAAACCTTGACAGCTGTACAACACAACAACAAAAAATCTGAGCATGTAATTTTTTAATGCCTGTTGTTTCACAGTGAGCATAAAATGATCACAGAATACCTGTAATGTGTGAAAGACATAATTGTGAACTAGGAGATAATTGTGATTCCACTTGCATAAATCTGATGAAACTACTGAAAGTCACTAAAATGGAACAGGAAATAAAGATATCTATATATATTACAAGTCTGTCGTAAAAAAAACAGAACTTCTTTCCACTGTAAACTCAACGCCTGTTCATTGTAATCGTGCACACATGCCACCGTGAAGTATCTTCTCTTCTGTGTCAACACGTCTTAATAGTCCTATCTTTGTAAAGATCCTTGCGAACAGAATCATTCATAACAGTCTGTAAGCATATACACCAAGTGGCCTTCTCATATGAACCAAAAAGTTCCCACTCTAAGTATGCCTTGTGCAACAAAATACATAACCTCACAGGTGTAAAACTTGAAAGGGTAACAAAGAGGGCTATAGGGGTAGAAATCAATATCTGACTACTAACTGTATAGACAGTTCAAATAAGCAGCAAAGTGTAATATACAACCTGAATAAAGACTTTACATAAGCTGTCTTCCAACATATGTGTAGATACTGCATACAAGCGTCAAAATCAACCTCAATAATGGTTGAAAGTATAATATGCTGTACATAACTTACACTCAGTGATAGTACAAGAAAAAGAGAAGCATCAAAATCAACTGGCTCTTAAAAAGTCAACAACGCTCTCACAATCCATGTATGGCAAAATGAGATTTATTTGCAAATATGAATGGGCAAGAAAAAAGAGCAGTATATGCAGCAGACAAAAAAAAATCTTGAATTACAAACAATTTTTTTTTTAACGAATGAAGCGACTTTGTTGGCAGTATGTTATGGGTACCTTTAACTTGCCAATAATTCATGGTACAGTGTACGTATTGAATACAACTGCATATGACATGATTCTATCATTCTCTCCCATTTCTATAGCAATATACTGAAGAAAACATTGTGATATGAATATTTACTCATATACGTGTCATTTAGCACCTGCATATAATAAACCATTACTATATCTGGGATTAAATGATTTGTTATCTGTTGACAAGACTTTTTTTTTTTCAAGATTACTATGATAATCCATCATGTGAACCACAAGGGGATGAACTGCATGGCATACAGAGAGATGAACTGTGTGGAATACAGAGAGATTAAGTCAGAATCATAGTTTCCGTTAATGTTGTGATATGATAATCCAAGAAGGAATATGAGGGCTTAAAAGCACAAATAAATATGAGAGAGAAACCAAATACTTTATATGACATTTTCGAAATGTCTTTATCATCAGATGCCAAATGCCTCTGTTTCATAACAAGAATATCTAAATACCTAAACTGGCTAATGCTACTGTGGAAGGGCAATTACATTTTTGTTTGAGGGTTTGTACATATGTCACATTTACACATTCTTGGCAGTGATTGTGAGACTTCATTCATAATTACAAATTTGCTACACAATTCATATTTTTTTACATTAAATTACAAGGAATTCTGAATGAATTCTTTCATATGTGGCATCAAAATCCTTTACAAGTATGTAGCAATATTCAGATGTAGTACATCACAAAGTTGGACCAGTAATAAAAATCCAAACGTTCTGCAAAAACAGTCAACTCAGGTAAAATATCCCCTCCAACGCCTCCATCCCATCAAAATTGCTCCTATACGCATTCCATGGGCACGTAATTGCTGATGCTCATTGTAAGTTTGCAGATTAAACACAGTATTCAGATTGTTGATATGTTACATGACATTAATGGAAGTACTAGTTGAATGTTCAGTACTCTCTCTACCAAACAGTGATAAGGAGGGAACTTAATTTTCGTACTAATGGGAGATACCTGAGATAATGTCATCGGAGCATTAAAATTTAGAACTTTCTCTCTTTTTCTCTTTCTCTCTCTCTCTCTCTCTCCTTAGCATATAAAGACTCGCATAATATATAATTGAATGTGCATTACTGTATAATAAGCTCAAAAGTAACATGTTTTGTTTTTTTTTTGTAATGGTTACCCAAAATCGATATACGTCTATCCATAAGCAAGAGGTGTGGAGGCTGTGAGAAACCTCTCTTCCACATTGCATGCAAGCTCTATGATTCGAACCAAGACATACGAACATATATCTATCTATCACTGAGGATATTTATACCTGTTCGAAAACATTGCACATACCACATATGTTGCATAAACTCTTCCAAAATAGAATCTTATATTACACCGCTCAGCATTGTTTAATAAATCTGACAGGACACTACGGACATGGTTAAAATGATGAATCTATATGTCCTCTCATACATAATTATTGACAAGATATATCTCGAACATTGCACTTCACTGGTTTTCTCTTTGGAGGTCTACTTTGTAAAATCTGAAAAATACAAATGCCTAGGTTTAAATTCATTCTCTACTTTCTGGGTTTTAATAATTTGGGGAATTCTGTGCCTATGTTTCAAGTATATGCACTCACAATCCTCAATCTTAATCCTATGCGAATTTCAAAACCTTGCCAACAAAAGCAATGCTTACGACATGCATGTGCATCATTCAGGGATACCCTTCATTGGAAAACCAGTGTCATTGTCACGTTAATCTGCTCCAAGGTTTTAATCACATCATTTCCATTTGTCTTCTTGCCTAGTTACAGGTTACTATTTTTTCAAGGACTTATACAATCAGTTACACCCTCTTCGAGATGATTAAATATGGCATAATTTCTTGTATGTATACTGAATATTCCCTATACGCCATGGGCATGGAATTGTTAGATATATTCATTTTGTTTATCAAAACATGATGATTTCATACTGGATGAAATACAGAATACATTTTTAATGTCAATACCCCTGACTTACGTTTGGCCAAGAAAACTACACTGCATATGAATAAAAGTGGCAAATATGAATACAAATTATACTTGTAACATCAAATGAAAACAATTGCCAAAAAGCTGCGCTTTGAATTAATATTCCTATCATGTCCTGTCGTCTCCTCCATCGTACGAAAGCTTCAATGAGCTGCATGACGTGCTTTGACTGCTGTAACGCTTCTCATCAGAACTAGGAGAAAAGACTGGGACACAACGCACCCTCTCATCAGTCTCCACCTTCATCACTGCTTGAGTCCGTCTCCGTGTAGTGAAGCTTGCTCTATGTGATGGAGAAATGGAGAAATATGTTACCATGAATATTCCACATCACTGTAATCTAGGAAACTTGCATGGAATGTATAGTTCAACTCTGACCTTTACAAGCAGATTCCAAACATGCATGAAAGAAAAGAATAATTGCATATATCCTTGTTTGTACAATAGGTAATTGAAACCAACAACTGTTAGCTTGTATTCCCTTCATATTGTTTCTCCACCATAACCTGTTACCAATATTTGCCCTAAATACTGTATACGCTATAATTTTCGCGTACATAAATTTTCGCGAATTGCCGCTGTCACACATTTTCGCGAGTGGTTAAATTCGCGATTGGGGGACCAGAGAAAATATGAAGTGGCAAAGAAAGTGTGAATTTTCAACTTACTAGCAAATAAGAATGATACTAGTTATACACTGCATGAAAAAAACTTACCAAACTCTGCGAACTAGTAAGTCAGAATTCAACATTTTTGAAGTGGTTAAGTCCATCGCACTAGATTTCTGACGAGTGGTCCCCTTGCGATAATGGATTGGCTCTCTACAGTATTCGTAAGTAGACGTGGACGTGCGTAAACAAGCTTAGCCAGTATGGTCTGTTCGGTAAGCCGTGACATGGTATACTAGTACTGAAATGTTCGTATCATCAAGGCAAGGGATTCATTTTGGAAGGTAATATTTTCGCGTGTTGTTAATTTCGCGAATAGCTCCCGACTCGCGAAATTCGCGAAAATAAAACCCACGCGAAATATATAGCGTATACAGTAGTCCCTCACCAATGAAGCTCAATACAGGATATGCCCTGTATGAATGAAATGTCATTCTGTTTGCTCTAAATGTCAATGACTTCTAAAGACTGTATTCCCTTTACCTACTTGCCAAGTGTCCATGAATTAAACTCTTTGTCATGTAACCATTTTCAAATTCTTTGAATATCTTTCATCTGGGGCTGGTGCTAGCTCTCCCAATTCAAACCTTTGCTCAACCTAAAAAACTTAGACGACGTATCCGTGTTAAGCAATTCACAAACTGCGATACTGTAAATATCTTAGACAGACAAGTGACAAATAACAGTAAGTGCTTTAATCAAATAAGAGCACAAACAGAACAATTCAGAAACTCATTCTTCCCGTCTACTGTCATCGAGTGGAACCACCTGAGTGACGCCACTATTAACTCGCCATCAATCGCCTCATTCAAAAAGGCCATTGATGGAACCTTCTAATCACCCCTGCGCCCTCTCTCATCCAATGCGTTATGCCCAGTAGGGCCCTGCATCGTAAACATCCAGATCCAGATCTGGGTCTATTCACTATTTTGTGAATTTTGTTAACCCTTTGTGCACTGTCAGAGCCATTTGGCACAGGAAACTCCACAATGTTGTACACACTGATCAGAGTCTCCAGCACAGAAAGGGTTAATTAAAAGAGAGTGGTATCCTTACCTCATAGTTCTTGTCCCCAGAGATCTGCTTCATCACTTTGCGCACGACCCTCTCCTTGTCGGAGAGCCCATCTGAGGTCATGGCGCCCAGGTCGTGGGGGTCCGTCGTCATGGCGATGGACACCGAGGTGAGACTGCTGGGCGTGGTGGTCCTGGCCCTGCGGTCGGGGTCAGGGGTCGGGCCGTGGGAGCGGTCACTGGTGTTGTCCTCTTCTGAGAAGAGCCCGTCGGAGTGGTCCGTCGAGAAAGACTGCCTGCTCTGGGGGCGTAACCTGCAAGTGGTGGATGATACACACAGGGCTACGTGAACATCAGCCGTCTTGAAACCATTGCTGCCATGCAGCAAGCAATCCGACACTATTTTTGAGTTCTGCAACCACTTAAATGCCCTTTCTCTTCTCTGAGAATTGAGAAGCTACATAGAATTTAAAACCATCAGGTCTCAGAAACCACATCTCCACGCTTTATCTTTAATGATTTTGGTTCTGTGTTTCACGACATAAGATTTGAAACTTCTCCACCATTTGCGCCCTTTATTTTTCACATGTATTATTTTGTTTCAACTGCAGAATTTTCAAAAGCCTATCAATGGCTCAATTGTGAAAAGACACTTAATTTAAAGACACACTTTAGAAGATTAAAATTCCTGTTTCTCTCTTAACCTGGAAAAATTTTGTATGAGTGCTTTTCTCTTTTGTTTTAGTGCAAATTTAATGACTACAGATATTTCTGCCTACTCTTTCTCAAATATAAGACATTCAGCGATATTCAGAGTTGCCAATTTGATGACAACACTTTGGATGATCTCTGCTGCACAATTTCACTGAGACTTGCTGGGTTCAGATTTATAACAGCACTATTTCCATCATTATTATGGTTACCAAATGGCAGATGAAATCACTTCACATACATTGCATTGTTTCATAAAACAGATAACGAACCACATTTTATTTTTAATTCTTTCTTCTTGTGTTCAGTATCATATTTACCTCTCATTCTGTATTGTCAAAGTATCCTCATCACTGGAATGGTCTTGAACACCTTCTTCATTATCACTGGAACTTTCTCCTCCCTGCAAAAGTTGGAACATGTGCATCAGTGCATTCAATATATGCTTCATATGAATACATCGCACACAAGTTCTGCTCCATTCATTAAGAAATTAAAGGTTTACCAGAGAGAACATCCCAGAGCACAAGAGACTTGATCATAAATAATATCATTTGCAGAAATTAATATTTCATCAAAGAAAATCAAATGTAGATCTATACAATAATCACTGAACATCTAAGTGAAACACAAATCTTCATTTAATCACGCAGCAAAATCTGACCATATGCTGCGTAACATAATGCATTAAAGAAATAAAATATTACTGTCGTCGAGGGGGGGGGGATCTGCTCTGTGAAGACAGTGCTTGCATGTATTTGTAATCTTGCAGTTACATTTTAAGTTCTGCCAATACATAAAGAGTTAAAATGTTAAGTCCCCGAATGCTTTCATTATTACTTTTTCTTTACTTTTCCAACACTAATCATAATGAAAGAAAGCATTTCAATACAGATAAAAGACAACTAAACAACAAGTTTTTTCTTACCTTATCTTTCTCTATCACAGCTTTTGTTTTCTTGGTTGGAGATGGACTTCGCTTTGTGATGCCTGTTGCCTTTTTGGCAGAGCTAGGGTTCCTGCGCACGGGACTGTCGGCCGAGGCAAGACGGTGGCCTATGTAGGATGACTTGAGTCCCATAACTTCCATGCCTGCATGCCTAACACTGGCCGTGGAATGATCCGAAGCAAAAGTCGTGTCAAGTTCAGAGGTGGCAGTGGTGGGGCTGTGCGAAAAGTCCTGGGCTGTGCCCGCTTCGTGCCCGCTTTGGCAGGCTGCCCCTTGCACTGCGCTATTGCTGTTCAATACATCAATGTCACTGGTGAAGCTACCCACTTGCCTCTGTCTGTGTTTGTGTTTCCGTGGCAACGGCGGCGGTTGGCCTTCGTTCACGATCTGGACGTGTCCCGGGCGGGGCTTTGAACCCCTGCCACTACACCTGCAGATCCCGCAGGCAATCTCGGCGGGCGAGTGGATGCCGTACCGACAACCGAACTTCCTGGGCAGCGTTCCGTCCTCCCTGCTCACAGTCCTCTCGCTCTGAGAGCGCTTCATGGAGCGGGCGCTCTCCGCATCGAGCTTGCCATAGTCTGAGGTAGTGGCGGCTGCCGAGTCCTCTGCCTTGGGACTGTCCTTGGCAGTCTTGCTGGCATCCGGGCTCTCCTTGGAAGGGGAGACTCCGGCTTTCCCAAAGCTGCCTCTCCCGTGGCTGTTATTGCGTCTGTGCCGCGATTTGCGCTGAGGTAATGTCTTGGCGCGGTTGGGCGAAGTTTTCGCGGTCAGGTTGGCTCGTGGCAGCGTTGCCGGCGATCTGTTCTCTGGCTCTGGGCTAATTGAGGAGCTTCCCGGGCTGGGGGACCTGAACAAAGAAGTGTTGAAAATAGAAATGCCAAAACCATATTAGACACTATGCTTCTCATGGAAATGACAGGCTGGTATAATGATAAAAATCTCATATGTGCTTCAATTACAAAAAGTTATCCCTGGCATCTCAGTCACTACCACTTTTCTTGACGACACTATGGCACATTTCACAAATGATAACTAGTGGCTATCAAAAAAGGTTTGAAAAACACAGAGGGTTAAAATTTTCATCTGTGCCAATGGCGAAGGCGAAACGTTACCGACCTGCCGAGGGTAGCGGAACCACCATGAGACTGGAGGGACTTCTCGATCAGCTTCTGGACCGTGCGGGCCTTGAGGATGGGCTTGAGGCAGCGCTTCTTCTTGGCCTCGATCTCCGTTAGCTGCTTCTCCCTCCGCATCAGCTCCCTCTCCCGCTGCTCCAGCTGCAGGAGGCAGGAGTGGAGCTCCATGTACAGGTCGTTGGCCCGCTGCAGCTTGCGCTCGTAGTGCTCCCGAATATCCTGTGCGTGTCTGCGAGATGACACCACAAAGAAGTAAGTGCCAGGCGTCAGCACAGTTCATTCTCAAAGTCATTTCATTCTCAGAGCCAACGGAGGCTTACCGCTTTGCTCTGATACACGTGTAACTTCATTATTAGATTACTTGAGTGATTGTGCCAAGTAACTCTGTGTATGCTTTAATCTCATGAAGCCGGGTAAGGAATAATACGCTGACCTAAACACTCCACACGAAATGACAGATATGACATCATGCTATTCATTCCTTTCAAACTATTTCTTTCCTTTACCCAGTGGGCTGAGCAAACTCTCATCATTTGCAAATCACCACTGAAACGGTAAGAATGAGGTATAAAGATACCCCATATAGTAACATAGCACATAGTAACAACCTGATATGATATGAAAAACAACTTTTATACTGGTGCGAGTTTCTTCACTTTGTCTCCCTCTACAAATCGCACCTGAACCTTCACCCCTCTGAATAATATCCTTCTTTCAACTTTTGTACTGGTATGAAATTTGACACACATGACACAAACATATTCTTTGTTTTTTTAACTGAACATCAAATCAATTGACTTATTCGTTAAGTGCTTTCGTGGGGTAAATCAAGATAGTTGCTTCATTCCATATGGCAAGTGCATTTCAGAGACAGACGGGACATCTCTCACCTCAATTCATCCTGGCGTCTCCTGATGAGATCTTCATCGATGTGATGCATCTGGGAGCCCTCGCTCTTCATCTTCTCAAACTGGAGCTTGATCTCCTCTCTCCAATCCACCTACAAAGTGAGAACGAGAACAAATGGGGGAGGTGGAGGAGGTGATTATTATTTCATCTTGCTGCTCTTCTACAGACCAGTTTACTCAAGCTTTAAAGTCATATGCATGCCTTTATAGCAGGCAGGGGTGAATCCAGGAATTCCGTAAAGGGGGGGGGGGGGGGGGGGGGGGGCGCAAACAATATTTGTGGTGGTACTTCCGGGTTTTATCTCATTTTTTTTCTTTTTATTTCATTTGTTTTAACAACAAATAAAGAGGGGGCGCGCCCAGTGTGCCCCCCCCCCCCCCATCTGCCACTGAGCAGGTTTCACCCCACAACAGAAAGCTTGCTGTAGACTTAACTTTAATACATAGAAACAACTAAGCCATGCAAACTGGATTCTAGAAATATAACTGTAATGTATTTATGAAATGGAGGTGAATGAACTCATTTGTTGCTTGATCCTTGGGGATAAGTACTTATAAATTTGAATGCACAAGTGCCTTTTGCCTGTTTATGCTTTCCACATGGTAAGCCAGCAGAGCACATCAATCAATATGGGTTTGTTCTACCTCCGGTTACTCTCAAAAAATTTGACATATGATACACTGCTATAATGCATGGATGCCACCTCAATAAATAAGACTTGTTCCACTTCACATACATCACCATATAAGACAATTCAACTTTGTAATACACTATAAGTGGGAAACTGGACATGCTCATTTCACTGGTACCATCATGTGAAGACAAGCATTGTTATCTTGTTAGACATTTCCTTGTCACATATTGTGATGACAGGGAAAAGTATGTGATATTTACATTGGAATGCGAAAAATTCCAATAATCTAGGTATTGATCCCACATTCTGACCATCTGCTGCTTTCACAGCAACCATCCAGTGCAATCTGAAGTAACTAGTTAATAATTAGCATCAGTTCTAAACACAACTCAAATTGGCTATATCGACATTTGATGTCAATAGAAAAGCCCTATGGAATTCCAGGAATGCTGCAGACCTGTTAATATTGATTTCTGTGTCAACATCAATACGCCCAATTATGCAATGTATAAAAATATTGTGGAGATTTCCTGACTGAAAAGCCCAGTGACATCTATACTCTATCAGCTTTACTACATGATTTAGTTGAAAAATCCTTCTGCATCAGTCATGCAGTAGATGTCGTCTTGGCAACATCTCGGAGAAGCATTCTTGTGCTCTTTCTGAACATGTCCCGATGAACATATGTTGAAGGAATAACACATAAAATTTGGAGGCATTAATCTTACCATCTATCTGGCATAAAATACAATGACCACAGTGTGTCAACATCAAGTGGTGAAATAAAGGTAAGCCAAATAGCAATTAAGGCCCGCAAAAGTTCTTCTCATAGACAGAAAGTCTGCGATAGAGAGTACTAATTTTTCAATTCAAACAATGCATATGAATGAACTGATACATTATGATTAAAAAAAGACATAATGCAAAACATTACAGAGACAAATAATGTTAATCAGTTCAATGCAATTGCATTGCAACAAGCAAGGACAGAAAGTGACCTACACTGCATAAAGCATATTCAGCATTTCTGCCTGTTGAAAATGATACATGTTTCTAATGCTTATTTTCTGCATTTCCTTGCACACATATCCTAATCATAAATTTGAATATCATAATTATCATGAATTTTCCTTACAGCAGCACTGCACACTGGCACTGGTCCGACAGCCTTTGACCAGTAAAAATCAATGTCGGACCAGTAACTTTTTCAGGAATGAACCAGTAAGATTTGAAAAACTGGGGTCCTACTGGTCTGACCTGTTTGTCAGACCAGTAGAAAAAGTGGATTAGTGTGCAGCTCTGTTTACAGTTTTGATTACCACATGCAAACATCTAAAAGAACTACTCTGCAGAGATTATCTCGTCAATGAATCCTCAATGGGTTCGCATTGTGTAAGACTGCCTGGAGTGGTATAGGGGGGCAATTACGTACCTGTTTGTCAAAGTAGGCCTCCTGTGGGGTGGAGAGGAAGTCGACGGCGGCGATGTCAATGTGCATGAGGATCTGGCGGAAGGAGGGACGGTTCTTGGTCTTGGCGCTCCAGCACTGCATCATGAGGAGCTTGAAGCCGTCGGGGCAGGTGGACGGGATGGGGAGCTGCAGGCTGTTGCTGCCCACGCCCCAGATGATGGCTGAGGAATCAACATCCTGGATGGAAGAAACATCCATGAAGCAATAAGATAAGGTATCACTGCTCTATGTCATGGTTTGCTTGTCTCTATTTGGTTGATTGGTTGTTTGTTTGGTTGGTTTGGGGGTTTTTTTTTTTTGTTTCTTTTGTTGTTTTTGTTTTATTTCTGTTCCTGTGAGGTGGTATATCAATATCATTAAACAGGATCCCATTACATTTTACACCAAATGAGCAATAACACCAAGATGTTATAGGTTGTACATTTGCTTAAAGCTATTTACATCTACAGATGTCTCTCTTTTGTAAGCATCATCACAGCTAGGAAGAAAGAGGCCTTCATCTATCCTGTGGGATATTGTATTTGCAATTCTCTAAGCTGTCTCACACAAACAGTCCTCCTACATCTTGATCTGAGGATGAGAATGCACTGCTCCTTTTGTGAATGGGTGGCTTTTTTATCTTGTAATGGTTAGATTCTTCATGCCTTCAACGCACCTTGTAAGGCATCTCGCCGGTCAGCAACTCCCAGAGGACTACCCCGAAGGACCAGACGTCCACTTTTTCCGAGCAGGGCTCGTTGCGGATGACCTCCGGCGCCATCCAGGCCACAGTGCCGGCAAAGGACATCTTGGTGCTCTTCTCGTTCCACTCTCGACTCGTGCCAAAGTCAGAGATTTTCAGGATATCGTTGTTGGACACAAGGACACTATAGTTCAGAAGAAGAATAGTTCCACATACTCAATTCCAACACACGATATCATCATCATCATCATCATCACTGCCTGGTAAGTATATAATGGTAGCTGTTAAAGGAAAATGAAAAACAAAATATGAATGTGCCATCGCCGTAGATGCAAAATATCCTGAAGAAAGCTGGAGTTTTCCTAACATGTTGCACTTTTCTAACATGTTGCAATTTTTTTTGCACGGCTTCACAGAAGAGAGAACTGTGATGTACTAGTATTGACAGCTGCTGTTTCCATGGATATTAACCAAAAAAAAATTGTCTCTTGTGCTTTTAGCTACGTTCACCACCAAACATGCACGTTTTCACAATTTTCAGCACAGATTTGCCACACGTAAAATACCACAATAGTTCAAGGATGCGATGACTACTTCGGAACTCACTTTGGCGATTTCAGGTCCCTGTGTATAATCTTGTGGCTGTGGAGGTAGTGCATGCCCTGAGCTATCTGCTTGGACCAGTCTATCATCAGCTGAGGGGGGATCTCTCGCCCATCCCTCAGCACTTCATACAGCTGGCCGAAGGGGCAGTACTCCATCAGTATACAATAGCAGGGTGCCTGTGTGCACACGCCCCTGGTGACAAAACAAAAATTAAACATTAATGGACATGAACGCAGACAATACGTAGAAATTTGTGTTGGCCTGCATATCTGTACAAGCAGACACACTTAGCAAAATCATAATCTTCAAGCCGTTCACTTTTAATGAGATTCATATGAACCAAGCACAAACAAATTCAGCCATTTGAAGCTAATATCAGTGAAGTCACACACTGGCAAATCAATGTCAAAACAGAACAAATGATTGCACATAAATCAGAAATATATTTTCAGTAGCAATGTGTTGTTTGCATTCAACCCTAAGTCCAACATATTCTAGTTGTATCAAATAACATATCAGGCCTCTATTAAATGTGGCCGCATTCTGTTAGATGATTTTTATTACAGCGATTTTGACATGCACACATTGATCACCGCATGATCACATATCCTAAAATTATGCACCCTCTTTTACTAAGGACAGCTATATTAATCATCTCACTGTTGAACAGACTAAGAAGAACTCAACTGTATTCCTACTTTTTTCTTGTCGTAGTGGTGGCTTACTTTGAATGATGCAAATGCCGCTGATAAAGGGGATCCCTCAGAGGGACATTCGTTGTCAGTGTTCAAGCTTTCATAATTCTAACACTTCTCTGCTTCTGACTCAAAGCTCACTCATCCACTCCCCCTGGGAAAGAGTGGTATCTCCCACTCATCAATCATTCAAGCTCCTTCATTAATAAATCATGGATGCACTTTGCTAACACGTTCCCTCACTGCAAACGAATCTTCATCACTCTTGCTTAGCGTACCATGGCAGTCTACGCTCAGTGGACGGTTACGGTGACCGCAGCGCATTTGTCTTTTAATTGACTTTTTCTGAATGAAAATGATAAATCTTACACAAGAAAAATTGACAGCACCACAATTCCTGGGAGGCTCCCACTAAATCAAGGTGCCAATTGATGCATCTCCTCGGGGGAGGGGGGGGGGGGGGGGGAACAAAACAACTAAGCAAAACCTATCTCTAGACCACAGCAAAAAAGATGATGTCAGTCATTCAAATGTGTAGAGCTGCAAGCCCCAATTCCAAGTCTCTTGGACTCCTTCTCGGAGTATTTTTGTTTGAGTCATTCTGAACTATGATGTAGTACTTACTTTGAAAGTATGTACATGTGCGCTGGCATCCACACAGCTGAATGAGTTTCTTGTGAACAATTTAAGGTTCAATATCCTTGTTGGTTTGTTGTTTTGAATATGTCGGTGTGTGTGTGTATATTTCAACTATCAGTGATACCCATCATCTGTCTGAATATATCTAAAGTGAAAGATGAGTCAATCATCAAACAGGGCTAGACATTAGCAACGGCCGGGTGGCCTGGGGCCACTACAACTTGACATTGGGCCACCAAATTTCCAAAAAGGTTATCTTTTGGTGGCCTGGTCGGGCAAGTAAGATTTTAATGGATTGTTATGTTTTCTTTTATTTCAGGCCAATTCAAATCTAAAGGTATTAGCGGCCAAAACAGGCCATTAGAAAAAAAGGTTAGTGTCGAGCCCTGCCTGTAAGACTCGAGCTTTCACTGGACTCGAGTTTTCATCCGACTCACTTGATCATGACGATGTTTTGGTGGTTGAGCTTCCGCAGGTGCCTGATGTCTGTCTCCTTCTCGTCCCGCACCTTCTTGACGGCGACTGCCTCCGTTCGCAGCCAGCCCAGGAAGACGGCCCCCTGGGCGCCGCTACCCAGCCACTGCAGGTTGCGGATGTGCTCGAACGGTACCTCCCAGTCATCTACACGTCACCAAGTAAGCATTTGGGTGGAACCAGAAACACTCAAATGTCAACTAGCATAGATGCCAACCATGCAAACAGTATTGCAGGGAATATCGTAAAACAAGAAATGTTCGCATGCATTTTGACTTCGTGAATTTCGTGATAGCCAAGAGTCGCAAGATAAAAATGCCTGCGAAAGATATTGCATTGAATGCCAGTGGTAATTCATGAAAATATCATGCCGTGAAAATGACCATTGGCTCCCATTTGCGAAAATTTTATGCCACCAAAATATCATGCTTTACAGTATTTTTGGTGAAAAAACAGTATTTCTTTCCTGCAAAAGACCTGAAGGAATATGATTTTTTTTTTTTTTTTTTTTTTTGGGAGGGGGGGGGGGGGTTGGGGGGGTATTTCCTATGAATCCTCCATGTTTTGGTTTTAAAGGACAAGTTCACCTTCATAGACATGTGGGTTGAGTGAATGCAGCAATATTAGTAGAATACATCAGTGAGAGTTTGAGTAAAATCGGACAATCCGTTAAAAAGTTATGAATATTTGAAGTTTTCTGCTCAGTCACGGCTGGATGAAAAGACTACTATAGCTTGTGATGTCACATGAGTACAACGATATAAAGAAAGATTAAAGAAAATTCAACATATTCCCATTTTTCTTGCATAACAAAAGGACACTCGACTTCTCTCTTTCAGAAGGCAGGGGGAATAATATTACCCTTAACATACGTCAGTAGCAAGTCGAAGAAATGTGCACTTTATTCAAAAGGTAGAGTTTTGTGAAATTCTCTTTTTATTTTCCTTATAGTTGTACGCATGTGACATCATACATTGTAGTAGTCTTCTCTTCCAGCAGTGACTGCGCAGATACTTAAAATATTCGTAACTTTTGAACGGATTGTCCAATTTTCCTCAAACTTTCACTGATGTGTTCTCCTAATATTGCTGCATTCTCTCAATCCTTATGTATTATGAAGGTGGACTTGTCCTTTAAAAAATGGTAAAAACGATTTTTTTTTCTACTTGTAGTGAATCAATTGTTTTCAATGTGGGTCCTGTATGATGCTATTCAGAATAAACACACACACACACACACACACACACACACAGAAAGAACACACATTCCAGTCCAGCATGTACACTCATGGGGTATTTGCCTGCTTACTTGTTCTCTCATTATTCATTTTGATTGTTCAAGAAAAAATGTAAGCATGTATTCCAGTATTATGTACCTTTTTCCTCTCTAGCACCGGGCACAATAATCACATTAGTATAACTCACAGCAAGCGAGCATCCAGAAACAGTGATATCTACAGCAGCACAGAGTATAAATACATCCTGGTAGCTCCCTCAAAAGGGGAGTTTCCCTATTCTTCCATTCGACCACGCCCCCCTCACCTTCCACCTGCTTTTCCTGGTTGCCCTTGCCGATCATATTCCACACTGGCTTGAGGCAGCCCCAGAGGCCTTCTAGCAGACTGCGGCGCTGGATCCCCCGGAAGTTGACTGACGCCTCGTTCCGTGCCAGGGTCTCGCAGGCACCTCCACCGCCGCTGCCGTTGTTGTTGTTGTTGATGGTGTCGCTCTTGCGGGGGATGCTCTGCTTGGGGGTCGAGAGGTCAATCTCCTCGTCGCAACTTTCCAGCTGCAGCAAGCTGAAAAACACACACCAAGGCCAACATGGAAGTTTGTCTCTACATCATAAACAAGGATACTGGGGTTAACATTCAGCTAACTTGTTGGAACTCTACCTCTGAATTTCAGAGCCTTTCTCGTATTATTACGTGCAGACTTTGTTGCACCATCTTGCACAGAAAACAGCATTCTGATTTTTTTCCCCTTTTTTTCTAAAGATTCCTTTGTGTAGTGCTAAGAAAGTTTTCTTTCAGATGAACACCACAGTTTGTAAGCAGGCATGTCTGATATAACCATGACAACTACATTTTTTTTTCAAAACTGCTGAATAAGAGGTCCTTTTGGAACACAATTATTGACATTTGGATGGCTTTCATTTTGGGAGTCCACCTTTTGATGGTACTCTGGTAAACAGGTCCATGGGAGACTTAAATGTCAGATGTGACAAAGTTGATTGAGAATTGAGCAAAATCCTCTCGTGGAAGAGCTAAAGGGGAAGAATGTGCTTCAATCGGAGTTAAGATGTTTTCACAAAATATTGGCTTTTGAAGACTAGAAGTACAGTGTGCCAGGTATGTGCTAAAAAGGAAATTGGAAACTATCAAAACATATGCACCAGCATTCTGTACAATTGACATATTTAAAAACAGACTGAAATTCAATGCTCCTGGTCATGTGCGTAGCCGGTAAGAAGCGAATAAGAAGAGAGCTCACCAATTCGAAAACTTTTCACCTTCGGGGTTGGTTGTCACGGTGACGCGCATGGGCGCATTCTGACTCGTGATTGGCTCGTCCTTCATGGCGTACAGCTGGTGACTCCCGCAGTCTGTCACGGACAGCGTGGCCATGCTCTGGGGACTAGGCATTGGTGGAGGGATGTGTGGGGCCCAACGATGGCGTGCCCCTCAAATGACGCAAGGTGCCCGAGTCAACCAGCAGGTGCAACAGAAGTGGAGAAGATATGGTATTTCCTCGCTGACCTGCAGCTAGTTGTTCAGTCTACTTCCTGTAGCACACAAGGAAAATTTGAAAGGACAATACCAAATTAAAGGCTTTGACTACTTTACAAAATTTGACAAAATTGTGGCTTTTGAAGCAAGATATTTGGAGCATTCTCTCTAGAACTAAATACATTGTGGTGACTGTGAGCTTGCTACATGTACAATCTAGGTATAAAATTTACAATTGTACCTGCAATGACACAGAGTCTACATCATTCTTTGCGGTGGCTCAACAAAGTTGCATTTAGAGTTGCTTTGTGATATTAAAGAATCCTTTTGGTGTCATATCCAAGAGGTACGATGCAATACATAATAGAGCATTTCAGCAAAATCACAAGTACAACTGTACAAAAGAAGATCTGCAGAACACACAGCGATCATTGAATCAATTCGTACAAATACAGTTTGCAAAATTCTCATCAATGTTGCTCAAACTTTATAACAATTCATCACATCCTCTCACATCTAAAGACAAATAGGTTGCTCTACCCATGAATAGTCAATAGTTAGGAGCTCGTAGCCATTTACAGTACCATCTCACACCATTTACAATATCAAGCAAAAAATATATAACACACTATATCTGTTCATGCTAAAAAGACGAGAGAAAATACTGAAACACTGCGTTTGCATTTATAATTTCATATCTTACACATACATCTGTAATCATTAAGAATCCTGACAAAAAAACTCAAAGACAATTCAGAAATGCCAATTTACTGCATAAAATACATAAGGTAACACATGATAATGCACAGGAACATTCACTCTTTCAAATTACACTGTAGGCCTACAAACTGGTAACAGAAAATTTGTACGACAAACACTAGATAACAAAAACCATGTACGAATAATCATATAAATATCAATCATACATATCTCACACTATACTTGCCAAATTCAATCACGCAATTTCATTTCCTTTTCCTCTGTCAAAATGTGATACCAGTTGTGCACTTGATCTATAATGACCATACTGCATGCATAAACTCGCATGACGGCAAAGCAATTGAATTCATTTGAAAATGGGCAGAGCTGCATGGCCATACAATGACTCCATACAATCGGAAGAAAGATTAAATCCAAGGTATAATCCAAAACAGTTCCAGAAATAGTATGACATGCTGCAGCATTGCACCAATAAGAGATCCACACATTAAGATTCCAAAATATCGGCAGGAGAGATAAATATTAAACTCCACATGCAGATTATAACTTCCGTCAGATGTAGGTGTGTGTGTGTGTATATACAAGTACACACAGGATTCAAGGGCAGCTATGTGTGTGTGTGTACATGCCAATGTGAAGAACCACCATACATACACACACGAGGTAAGAACGGGAATTCACATTAAGACACATGCCTGTGCAAACACACACAGCAGTAGGCGCCACACAGTAGTATATTTCAATCCATGCTACCCCATATAGTAGCTAGCAACCCATACAGTGATAGAGCAATGGGAGCAGCACAGTCGTAATCCACTACGGCTGAAGGTTGCCTCACTTACAGTAGTTACTCTATGCTGCTTGCATCTGCTCCGACTGAAGCCGCTAGGTTCACGCAGCTATGCATACATCATACATCATTGAGGCTGTGTATGTGCTCAAGCACAGTACCGGGTATATCAAAGGGGGATACACACACGCACACACAGCACCGGCCGCACGGAACAGAGGAGAGTGGGCTGAATGCTCCAGTTCGTCGATGAATTGATGCTAGTACTGGCCACCGTTCGCACTCCCCACTGCAGGATAGAGTGTAAGAAAGGCATATGACGTAATGCCGTGCAAATAGCTCCGCGTTCACCATCCACATACAGCCCAGTGTAACCTCCAATGTACGGAAGATGCACAAAGCCAGATGGTGTTCACACATTCGCCTTTGGAACGGTGCAGACCATGCAGCAATGTACATTTAGTGTGTTTACCTAGAAGACAGATTACCCTGCATACCTACAATTTACAAATACATAATTAACATAACACAACACACATTCTCTCTTCCTCTCTCTTACTTACTCTACGCTCACGTTTCACTAGATTTAACTGAAGGACTGTCACTGTGTGACAAAAGCATAAATGATATCTTAAATTTTGTTGAAAATCTCTTTTGTTGGATTAACTGTGAGATATAATCAGTTCAGTGAAGTACTGTCAAAATCCTACATACAGCTGTTTTACCCTCAAAATGAAGCCACCCCGGCATGTTAAAGGAACTGTACAGAACTGGTTGAGGTGGGGATTCATGTTTTGAACAATCCTAAGTGAGATAATGAGAAACCTCTTATGAAATATGAAAGAGCATGTAATTTTAAGAAGGATTCAACGTTTATTTGATGAAAATTGGTTTTTAGATGGCTGAGATATCCCAAAAAGTGATAACAATAAAAGGCGACAGGCCACACCTTTTATTAGGATCTCTTTGTTCCACCTTGTTTTTGGATATCTCAGCCATTTCAAAACCGATTTTCACCACATAAACTTTTGATACCTCTTAGAATTGCATGCTCTTTGACATCTCATAGAGTGGTTTCTGAATATCTTGCAAAATGTTACAAGCTAAATCCTTACCTCAACCAGAACTGTACACACCCTTTAAAAGGTGATCCAACTGTTTTAATAGCGCTTTGGCTGCCATGTTTTTCCCTGTCCTGAACATCTGACATTTTTTAGATTCAAGGTTTTGTTGCCCCAACAGCATAATGCCAATACCACAGACACTGACATTGAGCGTGTTTCTATTGAGCGACGGAAATTCGAGGTGATGCCAGCCGATGTGTGGTGATACCGGCCGATGCCAGCCGATACCGGCCGATGCGTGGTGACACCTCGAATTTTTCCTCAGTAGAAACAGATCGGGTAGTGGCCGATGCCGGCTGATGCGAGGTGCTCCGTCGTCCATCTATTGAGGTGGTCGATGCGTGGTGACGCGAAGGACGATTCTCAGTAGAAACACACCGGGTAGCGAAATTCGTGGTGATATCGGACGTCTAGAATTTCTCCCCGCGCTTTTCAATCGGTTCATCACACACACTCCTTCGACACATGTGTACAAAATACGATTTTTGTGCATTTAATTTAGCGCCATCAGAAACACACGAAAAAAAAAAGAGCACAGGAATACTTTTGCTTGTCATATGTACCACTGTGTAATGTCTTGATTCCACACCTTTATTCTTACTACCATCACTTTTATTCATCTGAATGCCAGAACAAATTTTTGTGAAGCAACAAAACATGATCTGGGCAACCCCAGTGTATATTATCGAATCTGGAAGTCCCATGCTTGCTCTTTCATTTCATACAAATTTGTAAACAAACAAGACACTACACATTTTTCCCCCCATCTGCAGAAATGGGCAATTATGCAAGTGTGCTACACATTTGAAAAGCCAGGCCCAATCAGTTTACATGCCTGAGTGTGAATTTTAATTGTCCTTGATATGCAGGCATATATGGGTTTTGCAGCACTCTGCTACAAAAATATTTTAGAATCACCCACAGGTAAATACAGAATTGCATGACAAATCATCTTGGGTAAATAGAATAGCATCAAAGATTTATGAAAGTAATCATATCAACAAATGTATGTCACCATGTTGTTGTTCTCCTTTTTTTTTCAAAGCGTTCAGTCCAAAAAAGTATCCTCCATGTTTCACTCTTCTTTTCAGAAATGATGAAAATTTTGGCCTGGTGTATCCCATACTTGTTTTTAGCAGATAAGGAGTCACCATGTGCACAAAATCAATCAATCAAACACATCACAACTTTTTTACGCATAGAAACAGTTTTAAAACATAATACAGTGACTGATCCAATATCAGTGAGTTACTGAGTGACTTGAAAGTGTCCTCTTTTTTCTAATAAAACCCTTCATCTTAGATAAAACTGCAGGAGTGCCGGTAATGTACATACTAGTATTCTTAGCCTACAATAAAATTTAAAGGGTCAAGCACTTGACTACAGGTAATCATCACTTTATCGCAGATTAAAACTCATTTGCTTACATCCGTTTTCTGCTTGCGCTGGAAGGGCAGAACTGCCATTTGCACAGCTCGTGCTATTTTCATTCAATTCAAATGCGTGCAGCATTCAAGGATAAGTGAGGCATAATTCCAGCGCAATTTACAGCAACAGTAAAGGGAGAACTCTTAATGGTACCAAAATATGCCATGCATATGTGTATATTCCATGCACTTCCGCTGTTAATTAACACAATTTCCCTCTTCCACCTGCTAACCACCATGGCACATACTGAGTAAAATGGGTTTTTAGGGGTGATATTAGAGACTGCACACTCTACGGGTTCGCATTGGCGGCACAAGCAGATCGGAATGGGGTTCTTGTTTCAGCATTTCCGATGCTTTTGGGCAATGCCGCTTCCAGGCAAAAAGTCTGTTGTTGTTGTAGCTTGCTGGGTTAGGCAGCTTTTTTTTTCTTTCTCTTCCTCTCCGCATTTCCAAAAACTCCTACTGTCAATACAGACACACACACGCACACACACACGCACATTTACACAATATGGGCATGGCAAACTATTGCAGCAAGCCAGAAAGCCTGAATTCGAAATTCATCAAATTACAGGGCAGTATTTCTGTCTCTGGCAGCGAAACTTTGAGCCCCAAATCGTTAATAAGGGCCTTTGGAGTTTCGGCGGCCATGGGCCGTGCACCTTGGTAATTGCATGGCTCCAGCCACAATCTGCAGCATCGCTAACAGGGGAAGCACGTAGCGGGAAGCAGTGTGCCATGAAAGCCTCATGAATTGAACATTAGGGGGGTTTGCGCGACAGCCCGGCACCACGGCTCAAGCCTCCGCCACCGAGAAGAGCGAGAGAGCTTGAGGGGATGTCGCCAGCCTTTAGCTCCTGAGAGATGGCCAGGGAAGAAATCAGAGATGCAGCAGAGAGCAGGGGCCACTGCAAAACACACACTGGTTTCCTGTTTCAGAGATGTTTGTCCTTCCCCCTCCCTATCCCAAAGTACTAAAATGTGATGCATCTTGACCCGTCATTCTGTGCAGTAAACCACACACTGTTAATATCATATGAATGCCTCTACAGCCACAGCCAACAGCAAACTACATAATGCCCTTAATGCACGTTTGTTTGTTTTTTGGGGGTTTTTTTGGTGTGTGTGTGTGTGTGTGTGTGTGTGTTCATCAAGGCAGAACAGGGATTTCTAACAGTCTTTATTAAGTCTTTGATGACATTTTGAATACAAAAACCTAAACTTCATAAAATGTACTACATAGAATGTGTTAATCATTTTGAATATTCTCTTCTTCAAGCACATTCTTCTCGAGCTGGAAATTTTGATGTACATATGAACAGCAACCAGATACAAATGCATGATCAATATATACAGCATTACTTGGATTTAGAGGCTACATAAATGCATAGAAGACATCTGACTGCGTGACACCCAGTGCATCTTTTTGTCTTACTTCTGCAAATTCATTCTGCGCGGATACAAACTTTCAAGTGACGCATCCTATGCAAAGGATGTCTCTCCCTGCATTCGGGTCATGGACGTCTTGTAAGTGCCAGGGTAGTCTACTCAAGGCAGGTATCAATAAAATCAATATGACAGAGATTTAGCTAGAGAGCAAAACCAAATCAATGATTCATACATTGCTTGTTTAACATTAAATGCACACACACACACACACACACACACACACACACACACATCAAAAACTAAAGGAATGAGCCATGGAGTTAAAAGCACATCAAGTGTCCCTAGACAGTATAGAAATGCAATGAAAATGAGAAATTTTGAGTAAATTAAGCAAAATGTGGTGTGCTGCATTGGGACAGTCATCCATCACACTAGAGATTTCAGACGTAATGTAGAAATAAATCTTCCAGACTAAAACTGTACCTTTATGACTTTACAATGTAAAACAGCAACCACTAGTAATATACAGTACATCACTCAAAAGTATGGATAGTTCACCTTAACTCTCTGAGGACGGACTGATTTTGCTACAACACGCAACTCCCATAGATACCTGCCTGTGTATACTTGGGACTCGTCCTCAATGGGTTAACATGCAAAAAAGACAACAATTGCAATTCTTTCAAAATGCCAATTGTTCTATTCCTCCTAATGCTCCTTTAACATTCTAACACCCACACAAACACACACACACACACACACACACACACACACACACACAGAGAAAAAAACTATTCCTCCTAATGCTCCTTTAATATTCTAACACCCACACACACACACACACACACACACACACACACACACACACACACACACAAATGTTGCTTTATCACAGTTTTTTCTCTAGCTCTCCCTGTTTTAAGGTCATGTAATGTGCATTTGCCTAAGTACTTGAAGGTGATACATTGTACCTATCCAGATCAATGCTCCACGACATGCATGTACATGTATGCTGGGTACAAACAAACTTGAATATACAATACCACAAGAAACTCAACATGATATGCTTGTAATTCAAAGTACATGTACCACATTTTCAGTCAGTACACAGTGATAAGCATCTCACAGAGGCATCAATGTTGTTAAAACCAGAACTTTCCATATGAAGAGGAACAAAAAATACCAAACTCAAAGATACACACTGTAAATTGCAATGTATGCACTACACAGAATTATGCACAACAAACACACACACACACAGAGCAGAATCCTAAAACAAAAATAAAAACACAAGATGAATATAAACACACTCCCTATACATGTAAAGTCCTGTAAAAGCAGCAAGTTTGGTGCCATCCTTTTTTTTTTTTTTTTTGAGCAAGATATAAGGGATAGTGTACACACTTTGTTAATATCACAGCAATTTCGTCACTGAAATATATTTCCTAGCCATAAAAAATCTTACACATTAAAAAAAAAAAAAAAAAAAATTTCAGATGAATGGATGGATTTTTCTTTGCTGGGATCACTTGTAAGCAACAACATTAATGTTTTAACACGGTCAACCACGTGAAGTCTCACCATGACAGTTGTGGCTTTCTCTCAGCTTGTGCAGACTGGAGGCATACAGTTAGTACAAGAGCATTTTTCTACTAAGCTAAAACTTTCAAAGATGATGGCACTCCCTCTTCACGATGACGATTAGAGCTAGACTAATTAGTATCACAAATCTCTCACTTATTATCAAAGGAGAGAGTTGATATCACAACTGACCAAAGGTAAGCAATATGATGACACACGACGACAGATCTGCATCCCTGGTATGATTTCAATACCACAGCACAATACTTGCCACCCACCTGCAAGCTCCATGCAGTCCCACAGCTCTGAGCCGCTGTGCAATATCTACAGTCAGTTATCTCTCTTGGTCGGCTTCTTTAAAAGAGCTTCATTTGAATAAATCAATACTTCTTTGCATGCTCCCTGACCCAAGTCTAACCTTTATTAAATTTCCCTTTCAAAAGCAACAGAGAAGGCATTGTAATCTGTAAACTAAGAATCAAACAAGAGAATAAAATGATCTTTCACTTTGTGCTTCCTCTCTTCATTCATTCTCTTCAACTACCCCTCCACCTTTTCTCTTCCCCCCCCCCCCTTCCCTCTCTTTTTCTGAGCTTGTGAATACATTGTGTAAGCTTGCAAACAAAGTTTCCACCCATGCCATTATTGACTGCTATCTACTAAAAACAAGCCTTTCAAATAACATGTTTACCTGTAGAAACTTGCAGATGTCCAGTGTGTTTATCAAAATGCCTATGAGATGACCTCATTCTGATCAGGGCATTCCCCTTCCTCAGCATGACATAATTCAATGCCATTGTCCAATGAGAATGCTTAGATTGAAAAAGGGGGTGGAGCACAGCAGAGAGAAGTCATGCCTGAGGGACATGACTGAGCTGATTGGCAAAAAGCCAGACAAAAGAGGGAGGGGAGGGGTGAACTTATCAATGTCATCAGCCAATCAGAAGCAGGTATATGTACTGTTCCTTAATCTCCCTATCTTCATTTTCTTTCTCTTGAACCTATTGATAACCTTTTCAACCTATTTCTGTCCTGAAATGATGGTAATTGTTCAGGCTAACCATCAACCAGTGCCACTATTCATACGATGGAAGCAAACATCCTTTGTGAAGACTTTAGTGGTAGACCATGAAAGAAAGCAGTGATGGAAATGACAACCTACAGGAAACAAGCACAAACAAGTCAACATATCTCAAACAAGAACATGAATACAGAACCGTAAGTCTACTAAAAAGCACTCAATCACTTACTCGCAAAGGTTCTCTAATACTATGCACACCTGAGCTTTCTCCATGTTTCTACATCTAGTGTACAAAATTTATGCACACATATTTCTTAAAATGCTGTGCTTTCAAAATGCTTGCAGACCTTCGAAAAAAGTTCCTGTAAATCAAGAAATATCTATCTTCAAAGACTGATATCTGACTGCATTCATGCTCCTGAGCAACACATATACACACTCCCACAAGCCACAGGCAACAAACCAGTACCATGTAGGCTACTACAAATAGATGTCATTTTTCTGTTTTTGACAGCTTATGTCTCTACTAAGAGCTTGAATTTTATGGATTCAGGAAAAAAAATTAAATGACTAGGGTGAATAAACATTAGTCTTGTTGCAGACTGAACTTTATATTGTATCAAAAGGTATCAAGCATAAAGCTTTTGCCCTTTTGCCCTTTTTAAGGCTAACAGAAAGGATTGTATATCTTGATAAAAGCAATTAGAATGCATTATTCTTGACAATTTATGACAATTTATGGTACATTTTGTCCATATAAACAACTGAGAGCAACGAAATTGACTTGAACTGAAATATGATGTTTTACAGGGCCACTATTAGGAAGCAATGTATGCTTAATAGCACGCAAACATGGAATCAATGGTTTGAAGTTCCTCCAAAGGACTTTACACCCTTCACAGTGTAAATCATCCTCATGCAAATTGCTTTTATCGAGCTATCTAGTCTTTTGTTTGGCCCAGGAATGACGACCTGTGCCTTTTTGAACCATAAATCATAACAATCAACTTCAAACAGTCACAACAAAACCAGACAAAAGCCACAGCATGTATTTTAACAAATTGCCCTGCACTATAATAGGTGTCACCATCAGTTAAAGCCAACAGGTGGCTTACAGTGTATGTACGTTGTACTTTGGAACTTGTGGGGGGAACACCCTGGCCATGCAGCCGAACTGCTGCACAATGACTCACTGCATAAGAATCTCACAGAATATGTGTGACTATATTTGCCTGAATAATAATCGTCATGGTCACAAGATATTCAACAAAGAAGGGCTGAAGACCGTATCTCTACACTATCATGCACCCAGATAAAAGAGGCCGTGTTAAGAGGGAGAATTCGCAAATTGCCCAACAATATACTTCCGAGGAGTATGTGAATACATGTATGTCACACAAAATCATTTTTGAAATGTTGCAGGTTATACGCATATTGTGTCCAGAATAATAAAACATGTTCTTTCTTTGTTCCTCTTTAGATGGGGTGTGGGCAGGAAGAAAATCCCTGTGTTAAGAGCTGATGGGCAACTTTTCGGAACACATAGGATTTTCTTGCTTTGAGATAGTTTATTTATTTGCCAATTTGATCCAACTTGTTCAGCATGACTTTCACAAGTTAAAAACATGCAGAGACTCCAACCCTCCCGTTTTCGACGGGAGATCTCCCGCCGAAATCCCTTTTTTGCAAAATCTCCTGTTCTCCCGCTTGAGATTTAGTTTCTCCCGCCCTGGCTCTGTGTCTCCCGCTTGAAATGATTTCTTACTTAATATCATTGTATGTTGAAAAAATAAGCCTTAGATAGCACGAGAGAGCATCTAGAACCCTAAAGCAAGGAATTTCGCGCACATCAAATTGGAGTCTCCCGTTTGCTAGGGGTTTCAGGCGGGAGAATCTCCCGATCAGAAGGTGATTGGGGTTGGAGTCTCTGAACATGTGTGTAAAGAGAACATCTTATTCATCCAGAATAGCTGCTACAGTATTCAAGCAGCATTTGGCTTATAGAGAGGAATTGCGTGTACATTGTGTTATGAAAGTCTCACAGGACTAAATAATAATTAGGAAATCCAATAAATAACCAAAACCTTGGAAACAGACTTTACACAGACTTTATGCAATGTACAGTGTGAACACTTCAATAGTTATACTGTATTTACGTTAGAGGTCACAAGAAGATACTTTACATTAGTAGTTAATGATTGTCAAATTGTTACTCATTATGCAACTTTAGAATTTGACATTCTGGGGTAAAGGCAAGCTATATATAAATATCATCACTTTCCAAACTGTGTATTGCATCACTATAAAATCCACCTACAGCAGTCTCTTCTAGGACCCATCTTGAAATAAAGTTTTACACAAGGTAGATTTATGTGAAGCTGTCTCACTGTGATAAAACAATATGCTAACAAACCAACCTTGTTACCATTAGATACCATTTGGATCTGAGATACTTATCAACTACTGTACATGTACACTATATTTGACCTGATTGCCAAGGTATTAAAAAGTGGGCTGCCGAAGTCAAATTTCACATTTGATATGCACCTTTATCCTTCTCAGAACTTGTGAATAATTGAAACTACACTTTGTAGGGCCTATATGATCTTGTCTTGAATGGTATTTGTACAGTATGGTCCGATGACTTTTCATTGTTTGCGTTCTTTAGCCAAAAGTATCATTTGTTTGGCTGTCAAATAGAGCATTTTCTCTATTTGACAGTGAGCGTGAGAACGAGGAGCTACCAGTTTCTGTGAATGCGGTACACTTCAGTGGTAAAACCATGCGCAGCGAGTCTTTTCTTTGATGGGTAATGGAAATCAACCACAATTGTTTTGGAATAATTGTCTGTCAGGGTATATGGGCTCTATCCTTCTCTTTAGAAACCCCAAACCCCACCCTCACTTTGTCTAGTTATCCGAGCCACACCCTGCATATGTTACAATGAAAGCAGATTAATCTGCAGCTCAAAGCAGTGCTGCACTGGCATAATGCCATTTTAAGCATGAGACTGGGGAAATAATTTTTTTTTTTTTTTAAAGAAAGATAGTCTTGTACTCAAAACTGTGTTTTGTTTTGCTGAGTCACTTCAAGTCATAACAAACTGATTGTCAAAACATGTTTCAAAATGATAAAAGAATACCATCTTTAGAGAGAAATATGAGGTAAACATACATGTAAGGGATCACATGTGTTTGTTTTTTTTAAGCACCAACATCTCTAATTGTGTCTACAATACCAATGATTTCAGAATAGTCTTTCTTGGGTGAATCTGCACAAAAAGTCAGTATAAAAAGTTGGCTATTAAACTATTTATCACTGCTTTTCAAGCTCAAATCCCTGTAATCACTGAACTGTTGTTCTTAGAATAGATCATATATAAAGATGAAAATGCATGATTGTAAATGAGGCAAAGTTGGCGGACAAAGCGCAATCGTGGGTCTAGACATTGAAGACTAATGCATCTGCTGTCCTTGGTACCACATGTGCCCCTAGTGTGACGTGATAATCAATATTTCTGCACTGAGTTGATGAAGGTGTAATATCTCTCCTAGCTACATAATGAGCTGGTGGAGCAATTAGAAGCCATCCGTAAATCTAAGAGGCCTGCTGTACAATTTAACAATTACTGGGGAAGGGTTTGAGTGGTCTTGCTTTGCCTGCCCTCATTCTAAAATTAAAAAAAAAAAATCACATCAACAAAAGCAAATCCATCAAATGTCTAATGGCAATACTGTATGCATTTTGACTTGACACATTTTCTTTGTCAGTAGAAAATATAAAAGTTCTGTACAATTGTATGCAGGCTAATACAGGTCAGATGAAAATGCACTGGTATTTTGGTAAGGTGCAAAGTTGTTCTAATACTCAAAAAGAACCTTGAGGTTGAAACACTGTATGGCACTGCTGCTCACAAAGAGTTGGGCAGTCATCTTACGTGTTCTTGAATTTGTCCCATATGAGCTCACACCATCAAAGTGAGAAATAAAGGTGAACCTTGAATGCAAAATAACCTGCATTTCCCAGATGAAAATTCTTTTTGACCTGGGTATACTGTGTGTAATGGATGTTATCAAGTTGCTTTTTCAAAGGCACCCTTAAGAATCACAGAGACCTAGCAGCTCTGTGTGTTTACATGTATGTCTCCGCCATCACTCTGCGGATAATATGGAGGAAAATAAACGCATGTTGACCTACGCATGTACTAAGTTGACAGAGGGAGCCACCCTTATTTGAAACATAACACAATGCTTTATAAATACAGAAATATATAAAGCCTGTAGACAATGATTTCTTCAAAGGTCCACTGTTCAATGGAGACAAGTCAGTTCAAAACAAGCAAACACCAAGACTAATAGTACGTATTCAATATTTTGAAGAAAAAAAAAAACAGGTGTAGAGCAGAAAAAACAGCAAAAACATAAAATAAATAAAACAAAACAAAACTTGTACAGGTCATGCAGGTCACATGTAGTAGCCGAGACAGAAAATATTGTACTGTAGGCCGTACACAAGTAATAAAAGATTGTTGAAAGCGGGAGAAATATTGCACACAGGAATGCATCTCGCAGCATCTATGCATCAAAGAGTCCTTGTATCGCATATCACTCCACAATCAAATGAAAATGGAACTAGCTTTTCGTAAATGTCACAGTTCAATTTCAATCATCCATGTACCATATGGAGGATCTGGCCTGCCCAGGGTCCCGGGGCAACTTTCACATAAACAAAAGACACAACAAAAGGCACCCCCATTTATTCTATTCTACGGAGAGCGGCATGACAGTTTCCTTGGCGGACATACCTTTCCTCTTTGTTTCTATTTCTGTTGTCTTCTGAATGTTTTCTGCTGTACTGAAATTGTAATATGCAACATAACGGCTGCTATGTAAGGAACCCACGTCTGGTGTATAATGAACTGACATTCAAGCCACATCAGTTTTGGTTAACTCAATTTCTCATAAAGAAACAAGCAGAGCTTGCTTATTTTCAATGTCTGATCAAATACATTTCTGTGTACACAGGTACAAAGGTATACAATGTGGGTACATCTCCTTTCTTCAGAATATATGTATGAGAGGCAAAACTGTATGAAAAAGTAAGACAAGAGACCTGCAGACCTATAAAAACCTGTTAAAAGAAACCACTCACAGTAGTCTTTTAACACTATGAACCAATACATACAATTTGAGTATTACAATAACATGTAGGTCCTATACACTGTATAAAGCCTAACAATTCTTTTCATTACCATCTAAAAAATCTTGAAATGGGTGACCAAAGTGTTAATCTCTAGTTTACATGCCTAATTTTCACACAATCACCTTGGTCATGCACGGTATATGTACATCGGTTGTACAGTACAACTTGGGTTAAGACAGTCAAACAAAATGAAACTAAACTATATTGTACATGTACACATGAGGTACATGTACATGTAGGTGTCTTCTTCTTCACTATTAAGTACAGGCTACCGTATTTTCGTACTGTTGTGCTGTGCAGGCATACAATGTACTGTACATGTATGTACAGTATCTGGATTAAGAGAAATATACATGGAACTATGTGCGGCTAAAAAACAGGCATCCGTGTCTTAACGGAGCTGGATCTTGAGATACCTCTCTCTTAAAGCTTGACAGAGAGGTACAGGAGACAGCGGCCTGGGATAATGAGTTCCAAAGCCTGGTTGCATCTGGGAAGAAGTGTTCTTGGGAGTAGTGTCTAATGCCCTTTCACATAATTTGTCCTTCATACACTGAACAAATTTCTATAATGTACATGAACATGTAATATGCATGCATCAAGAGGACATTTTTTATGTTTTGAGTGAAATCCCTTACATTTTTGTTCCATCACATTTTTTTTTTCTCCTCTTGTTTTTACATTGGAAATACTGTATGTATCTTAAACAAACAATGAACCCAGTTTTGTTTTTGTTTTTGTTTCAAACAAAGAATTTCTACCCTCTCTTGCACCCCCATTTTTTAAATGAAAATACACAGAATAGTCACCTTGGGTAATATGCAGCTTGGTGAGCCCTACTACCTACAACCTGTAGTGCTGAATGCAAATTACACTGTAATTTCAAGTGCTACAAGAAGTAATATTTTGACATGTTTTTCTAGATCAATATAACCACCGCAAAATAAATGGCATACAAAGTAACCTTCAAGCGAAATTTTTGGAGCACTGCCTATGTGTATTCATACTGTTCATAATTCAGATACGTAAACCTTTATTTCTTGATCATGTCTGCTTTTTGGTTTGGGGGGTTTTTTTAAGAGAGATTGGATGCCTTCTGTACCTGATATAAAGTAGCTTACTTATATTCGTTTAGGAGAAAACTCCGTTTCAAACACGACCAGCGACATGACAGCGAGGAACATGCAGACACACCCTGATTCCTATTTCCATCTTGAAGAATCTTGATTGCGCTTTGTACATGTATAGGACGGTACTGTCGCATAAAATGCAAGAGTAACTCTCTTGCATGCACCGGTACGGTGCCATAATTACATTGGATATGCTGCGTTCATTATGCTGTGGATGGCTGAGAGACAGCTATCCTTGCAAAACATGCTCTCCGTCCCCTGGGTCTTGGTCAATTTATTAGTGGCTTGTTTTGTGCCTACAACCACAAATTGGTTTGCAATGTGCACGCTTCTCGCTGGCAGAGGTACTCTGCGATCACTACAGGGCTTCATGTGTATGAGTGCATACTCACATGAAGCTGAGCGACATGATGGTGGTTATGGTAACAGATAAAAAAACAACAACTACTGTTAATTTTTAGATGTAGCACCTCTGACATTAGAACTTTTCAAAACATTTCATATGAGAGGAACATTTGGTCATATACCTCTTGCTATGCCTAAGGTTTGTATGCACATATCAACTTTGCTAATCATGATGCATCATATTCAACCATCACACTGATTTCCTCCAAAAATGAAATAAATTTTGACCTGTGAACAATATTGCCTTTTTTTTTCAATTCACTAACTATTGAGTTTACTTTTATCAGGTGATACATCCAGTGATTTACCAATATACAGGCCTGCAACACAGGTAAGAACTTTGGGAAAAGTACCCTACATGACAATACACTGGTCAAAACCTAAGTAATTTGTTGCATGTATACCATAATATGACAGGTTGTCCCTGACTAGAAAGCTTGCCTGAGACTTGCCACACATAGCAATAGCTACATGCAAAGTGGATTATAAGACGGTATAGGTTCATAAAATCAATGGTACTTCATTCAATACAAATATCCATGTAAATAATTGATCAAAGGGAACAACTCAGTATTAAAATGTAGAACGATTTTAGCGAAATACTCAATACGTTGTAGATGTTTGAGGAATATATGAAGAGTTTGTTCGCAAAAACCGATAAGTCCATTATTGAAGATTTTGAAGTACGGTCTCTGTCATAAAGTACAAAATGATACCTTTTAAATGATATATTGGTAACTACATATAAAGGTACATTTTTGAAGTTATGGTCAAAAGAAGCAAAACTTTTCTTATTATTCTCTCTATTTTTCTTGACCTTCAATCGCAAATATCTCCATTTGGCAAATATGGACTTATCCGTTTTTGCGAACAAACTCTTCATTTGTTCAAACATCATAGATTTTTTTATATATTGCTTCATTCCATATGCCATCCACTCTACGTGGAAATTCTATATCACGTCCAGATACATGTACCGGTATCTATGTCACATGTAAGTAACAAGTGACTGTGTACTTTTCATATTAAAGCATGAGCGATTGTGAAAATCTTTTCATAT
Organism: Diadema antillarum; assembly: GCF_040938485.1. Taxonomy (NCBI): domain Eukaryota; kingdom Metazoa; phylum Echinodermata; class Echinoidea; order Diadematoida; family Diadematidae; genus Diadema; species Diadema antillarum. The sequence goes on along the minus strand of NW_027271647.1, from coordinate 958,773 downwards.
TTTCTACATGTTGTTACACTATGGTAACATCACAAACGTACGACAGAGTTACCATCTAGAATAGGCCGAGTGTTTTGATACAAAACTTGCAGCAACATGACAGCAATGCTTTTGCAATCGATTGCATTGTGCTGATAAATGTATTCTATGACTTTTTCTCAAGATATAAGGTTGCACATGGGTTAATATGCATTGGATTAATGCCATCTCCTACACCTCCACTCCCCCCCCCCCCCCCTTAATGAAATATCACTTACAAGGGAGGATGGCTTGTCCCCAGTCTCATCTTTATTAATCAGGGGCCACTGTACCAATTTTGCCATCTACCCAATTCTACCACTACTCAATGAACGCTAATGATGATCAAATTAATGCTTATCCTTGCCAGTTTGATTGGTTGTCTTTGCTTTCAGCGAGACATAATTTGATAAACTTTGACCAGTAGTGGAGTGCATTACACTCACAAGGACTGGAATCTAATGTAATACTTATGTATGTGAGGCAAGAACTACTAAACGTGAGGCATACACATCCTTGTGAATATACTACAAACACGTACAAATGTGTACCACTACATGTACCACACAAACAACCTTTCAATAATGTTCTTTGCAGTATTTATACAAGCGATAGAGGTATTGAGATGTCCTTACACTAGAGAGAAAAGGAATGATTTGGAAGGAGAGATTTCTGCAGAGGTTGGTATATTTTCTAGTTTGAATGTTATTGCATTGGGTCTAACTGAAGAGATCATTTTCATGATGGGACACCTTGAATTTCAATCATCAAGATTCAATGGATAAGAAGACAGAGCACAGTTTTTGGGAGCACAACCTAATGAAGACATTACCTGACCTGCAATGAAGGAAAAAATCACAGAAATAATTAAATAGAAACACTCCTCAGACACTAAATGGGATTGGTCAATTATTTGGCCTACTATTAGTTTTCCATTATTTATTTTAATTTTCTCTATTTCTAACAAATTTCATTCATTTCTAACATAATTCTATCTATCTATTATGATTTTTTTCTTTTTTTTGGGGGGGGGGAGGGGCAGAGGCACGGGTATAATTGTACTCACTGCATCATTTTGGACAATATCTTCAAAACTGCGGGTGAATTCTGCAATTCAAATTTCTGAACATAATAACAAAAGAAAGATTTTAAAATTCATCAAACACTTGCCCTATACATTGTGGACAAGAAAAGGGGGGAAAAGCATTTCAAGCCATGACCACAACATTAATATGGGATTATAGTCACTGTTAAAGTGGAAATTTTCCCGTTGTAGATATTTTCGTGCTTTTTGTGCAACATGAAACCAGCACTAAGATGAAAGGACTTCAATTTGTAATGCTAACCAGTTTAGCTTTTACCGTAGTATACGTGTACAAAGCTCTGAGCCTGCTGTGGCAGCGGGGAGCTCTTTGATTACTGTCCGCAAAATATAACATGCAAAATTCATCTTACCTGGCCAAGTGCTAAAAATTAATCATGCAAATATTTCCGCTTTCACAGTATGCAGAACTGCAACTGCCTAATGAAATCAAAGAAAAGGAAAATAACTGAAGAATCCCTTCAAATTGTAAACATTGTATGATCCAAAATCAGAATGTATGGCAAATCACTTTATCGTGGTCCTATCAAAAGCAAGTGATCTTTTACAATTTTATCAATTTGCCATCATATTATTATAATTGTACCCACAGTGCAGCACGCGGGAATACTCAGCAGTCTGAACACCTTTATACTACAGCGGGGAAGTTCATCTAGCCAGCCGTGTGGTACAGGGCCCAAGTGCATAATTTAATCATGATACCACCGGTGTGTGGTAAGTGGATTAACCAAACATTACATTAATTCTCATCATACTGCCTCCACCGCTGGGAAGACGAGATAATGTATACTGTAAGTAAGCATGCAGCAGGGCAGCAGTGCATGCTGCAATAGCTGCACCTTTCATGCAGCAAAAGGTCACGTGTACCTGGAGAGACTTGCACGTGTGAATGGCATAAAAGATCTCTCTGTGGTAAAAATATATGCACAAATGTATTCTTGATATTGCCTGGTATAGGCTATAATCATGCTCTGTTCAGTGTACAGGTAGTTGTTTTGACTATTACATTTTGTCACTGGCTCTCTGTATGGAGGTGCCTTCAAACTCCCTTGATATGAATTGATTTGTTTCTTTGGCTTCCTTTTAATGAAATAGTAGAAATTTGAAATGCACTGAGTCTGATATCACATATGACTGCATGCTATCAAAAATGACAATATCGACATGTACAAAGTAGCGGGCATCTTGTGAGCTTTCAAAACAGCGACCACATTAGCATTGCTTGACAACAGTACCTCTGGCACTACACTTCCCACATTTCTTTCATTCCTCTTAAAGGTCCCGTTTACCTTTGGGAGCAATGATTTTAACAAATGTTCAAGATATCACATTTGATGCATGAGTCTAGCAAGGTCAATTGTATCACAAAACATCCTACCATATAAAATTCTTGCAATAAAGCCTAATATATTAAAGGAGATATCAGCATTTTTCTCATTAAACCGTAACTGTAGACAGTTTAGTCTGGAAACATTTTTATTATAACTATTGTACACATTTTGTGTGTTTAGCAATACTTAACATCGATTATATGGATTCAAATTTTTACAGTGGTTATTTCTATCCCTAACTCACATTTCAGAACTATTTTGAAACACTAATGCTGGGTTTTTGTTTCTTCTGCAAATGATAAATTACGGCTTTAATGATCAAGCATACAAATTAACATTCCTCTCATAAGGAAATTACATGTAGGTATTGACTTTGAAAATGACAATGATACACATCAGCCACAAAACAGTCCAGGGCCCCGTTTTATCAAAAGATATAATCGATTATAAATTTCCTTACTGCACAGGCTACCATAGACTTATGATAGAAATCAACTTGTTTTAATCAATTATAACTCTTCATAAAACAGGGCCCTGGTCTCCCAACAGCTTTTAACAGTAAATAAACATAAATCTACTATCATACGAATATCAACAAAAGATTAGCTTTACCAATCTCTTTAAAGGTATTGTTTACCATTGGGAGCAGTAATTAACAAAATTTTCGAGTTATCACATTTGATACACATACAGTGTACAGTCAGTTGTATCACAAAACATCAAACCATATAAAAATTTTGCGATCAAGCCTAAAACATAAAGATATCACTATTTTTCTCAATAAACCATACCTGTATATGGTTTAGTCTAGAAACAATTGTATTATATGTAACTATTGTTCACATTTTTGTATATTTAACAATACTTACAACAATGATTATGCTGATTAACATGTTTACATTGGTTGTTTCTATCCCCAACTCATATTTTAGAAGTATTTTGAAGCACTAAAGCTGCATTTTTGTTTCATCTGCAAATGGTAAATAATGTCTTTAAGTGGCAGGTTTCTACAGATAGCATGGCTTCTTTTAAGAGCACATTCATTTCAATCAAACTTCAGTCACAGCAGGGCATTAGAGAGCATATTCCTCTCACTTGCCTTGAATGGGTATTTGGGCAAGGGCTCTCTATGTATCACATTGAATGGGCAAAAGACAGCTCAACAGCGGCATTCACACATGGGAGTTATCAGTTATTGCATCACAATGCAAAAATTGATTTTTGGTTTTTTGCCACCATTTTAATACACATGCTGCACAGGACAAAATCATTGCAAGTTTCAAGAAAAAACAAACTATCAACAGCGATGGAAACATTATCCTCGGATCCAAGTGTGCAGACCTACTGTGGCGAGTTGCATTATGGGGATTAAAAAATAAATAAAGTCTCAGAGTGCCATTCACACACATACCACAGGGCAAATTATAAGTCCCTCCCCCCCCCCCAAAAAAAAAAAAAACAAACAAACAAACAAATTAATATAAATATAAATAAAATAAAGCTGGATTGATTAAGCATTGCAATGCGGGTCAAACTTTACAACAGGCAAGAGCCTAGGCTACTGAGTATTTGGATCATTTGCCCAACAGTGAGTTTTACTTGCCCTAGACCAGCAAACAAGTGGGATTAGAGCACACAGCAACACATGCCTAGGCCCCCTCTTTGTTTCAAGATCCTCGAGGTCATATCAGCAATAAGGGCTATAACCTTTCAGAAATAATCCTCTCCGTTGATTGATCACCGTGTCACTGAAGTAAAGGAGGTTATCTAAGAGCAGCTACCCATATTCTTCCAGCTAATCCAATCCCTAGATTTGGACAAATATGTCTTGCTTACTATGGTTGATGTCCCACTTCGAGATGGCGATATTGCTTTATCTCAGCGAGATGTGGATATTTTGCGTCCCATTTTCCAATCTGACTCACCGGCTTCCATACACTGCTGCCTTTGCAATACACAGCCTAATTCAATTTCTGCCTTGCTTTACTGCGGAAGAAATATGAAGCAAAAGCGACACACTGTCAGCCTAATATGAGCCATTGCCCGGCATGTGTACATCTCATCACTTTCCCCGTATGACATTTAAGAAACAGCAGTGGAGGGGAGCTTTGTGAATCATGCTACTGCAAAATGGCCCCCTCCCAAGTGCTAGCTTTGTCATCGCACTGGCACACACGAGAAAGGAATACGAAAAAAAAAAAGAATCGAGAATGAATTCATTATAGGTCTTTCTTGTTGCAGAAAAGAGTGCACTAAAGAGTTGAACTGTCCCATTAAGGTATCTTGATTAAGCCAATTAAGTCAAAAGCAGGGTTGTAGGTCTTCTTGTTATTCTTCTTTGATCCCATGACCCAAATGGCTCTTCGACTAGAAAAGGGCAGCAGCATCAAAATGAGTCAGCCACATAATTGGCCCCAAGATGTCAGTATTTGTATCAGTCTTAATCCCAGCATGAAAAATATGGCAGGCTTATTCATTTAATGCAACAACAAATAAATCACTTGTGCAGGGAGCTCACGTACTTGACAACCTGCACAGCACCATCTTAAACTGCACTGGAGATTCACTATTCAACCTTTTTATATCAGTAATTACATATCATATAGACTATGGCATGTTTGTTGTTTTTCCCCCCACAATTTCTTGCTGATTTGCTTTTCTTTCTTTATAAATTAGTAATTCTAAAAATACACATGATCGCCTTCTGGAACCTCAGTTTGTTTATCATTTTGGAGGAAAAACGAACTAACAGAAAAACCTTTCCAAACAGGAGATATACACAATGTAGGTGCCTACTGGTACACTTGTATTAAAGTGCTGATTAGCTTTGCATGGGACACTCAAGTCCATATGTACCTGGTATTGCAATTTTGACTGAAATCAATTGTGAATTTTAAGTTGTCCTGTAATTTTGTGGCCCATCATGTTGTCAACTCCTTGCCTTCTGTTTTAAAAAGGCACATCCATCATTTGTTTGTACATCCGCTCATAACAGTTGGGGTAATGCGACTCCACAAAGATGCTTAACACAAGATTAGGCCTATTACTTCAACAGCTGCTGACATTGTGAGCCGGAAGAGCCGACCCCAATACCTTGTAATACCCTCCGGTGTTCAAGAAGTAACACGCTGTATAGCGTGATGACCCCCGTACCTTATAATATCGAATACCCTCCCCGTGTTCAAGAAGTAACATGATGCAGTATGATGGCATGCTACACTCAAGCTCACATCATTGAAGAGCCACTAATAACAAACAACTTCCTCTTTCTCCGATGACGGTGACAGAGAAGCACCTTGCTACTGAGAAAGACGACGGAGTAAAAGAGGGAGAGAGATACATGGAAGAGAGACATACAGAGGAGAAGTATAGAGAGGGTTAGGAAACACAGAGAGGGAGGGAGAGGTATAGAGGTAGAGATAGGAAGTACATGAAAAAGAGATACATGTAAGTAGACAGGGAGAGAGAGAGAGAGAATGGTAGAGATACTGTACATGCATTTAGCAAGTCGAATCTTCTGCGATTAGGGCCTTACAAAATTTTTGAGAGTGGTTAAATTCGAGATAATGTAGTACAAATAATTAACGGAGAAATGTATGATTCTACTGGTACATTCATGTCGGGATAAGAGTCGATACTTTGCTCACTAACAACATCTATCATGGGTTGAAAAGAGGAGTGGGGCACTGGGACTGGGAACAGTTTTAAATGTAGGCAACAGAGAAAGATTTCTGGAGTCTTTAACATTATGTCAACTGAGTCACTTTTATGTCATGCTTTCAAACCATTGTTTCTTTCAATTTGATTTTGTATGTATGTACAGGTATTTATTCATGATGTATTATTTCGTGTTCTCGATGTATTTTGTTTTGTTCTGTTTGATTTTTTAATCTAAGCACTGGTGTCATTTACATACCGAGTATGTAAAAATCCCACACTGAATTTCCAGTAATATCTTTAATGCAGAAGGGAAAGAGAGAAGGAAAGAGACAGGGAGGAAGAGAAAGGGAGGGACAGGAAGGGGGAGTGAGAGAGAGGGATGAGGTTAGAAAATGTATCATCATGTTTACAACTGCCTAGCACTAAGAGGTGCTGTTCCCATCTGTCCATCACACAAATCAATCAATTGTCATTACCAAGAACTAACACAATGTCTTGAATCATAACGTCAATTGCCAATACAGATCTAAGCACAAAGATTACAAACTGTCTTTCTCGGTAATTAATATCAGAAAGAAATGTATAGCTGTTTGCACTTGGAACATGGAAAACATGATGATAGCTATATCACATTTCTCCTTTCAAAGTGACTACCTTGTAATACTGCTGATTGTTTTAGTTTCAGCTGTCATGATATGCCTTTACACACATACACACACATACACACACAAATGCACATAAAAAATTTCTGCAAACACTGCCTGTGAGTTTCCATGAAAAACTTGTCAATAATGCACAGTATGAAAACAAACATCAGACTTTATATCTTATGATTGGCATCTTTGCACAACTGAACTCCACGGAAAAAAACATGGTATTGCTTTATGTAGCTGTACAAGGAAAACAACCGGTACTGTAAACGTGGATATTTTCGCGCAACTAATTTTTTGCGTTTGGCCGGGTAAGAAGAGTTTCGCTTGTTTTTAATTCCGCGGAATCAAGACATCATGCACAGGAACATATGGCAAGCAAAAATATTTGCGTGCTTTTATTTTCGCGCTAGTTTCTCGTTGCGCGAAATGCGCAAAAATTTCACCACCACGAAAATGTCCACTTTTACAGTATATCAAATTATCAACGACATAATATGTGTGTGAGTGTGTGTGTGTGTGTGTGTGTGTGTGTATGTGTGTGTGTGTGATTTGTTCCCACACTGCCTCTAACAAAGACACGGCTTGCTTTTGTATTCATTTTGGACATTAAACAATTGGACTGCCTGTATATTTTGTCCATACACATTGGATCTACATGTAGGAAATTTGATTAGTCTGAATACCATTATCACAGTTCTGTTCACTGATGGTAATATCTAAAGGTCCAGTTTACCTTTGGGAGCAGTGATTTTTCTTTCAAGATATCACATTTGATGAATATGTGTAGGTTTGTTGTATCACAAAATATCCTACTATATCATTTTTTTTTGCAATAAAGCCTAAAATATAAGGAGTCATCAGTATTTTTCTCAATAAACCATAACTGTAGATGGTTTAGTCTGGAAACATTTTAATCATAACTATTGTTCACATTTTGTGTATTTAAGAATACTGGGAACATCAGTAATACAAATTCAATTTTTTACAGTGGTTGTTTCTATCTCTAACTCACATTTTAGAACTATTTTAAAGCACTAATGCTGGATTTTTGTTTCATCTGCAAATGGTAAATTATGCCTTTAGCAACTCTGTATTGGTATGAGATTGATAGTATACTGCTGGTCTCCGGTAATTAATATCGGTACAAAATAACAAAAACACTTCCACAGGCATACTCTGAAGCACAATCCTTGAAGGTAAATCCACTCAAAGCAAATGGAAGTTAAATACAAAGCAACGGAACTGCAAAAAAAAAAGAAAAAAAAGATTGAGTGAAATGTAATTTAAGTATGCTTTTTGCACATCCACACGACTGCTTGATTAAGGCAATCAATCTTGTTGCATTTAGTAAAATGTTGTGGCACCCGTTATTTACGGTACCAGAGTATTGTCTGCTACCCAAATGATGTGAAATTTTGTAATACCCAACACAAAAAGTAATACAATGTCATTGACATGTCATCCAAAAATATTGTCTAATTCATGACTCTTGTTTTGGTTGTTTAGGGCATGTCATTAGGCCTATGGTATTATTCTGTAGAACTCATTATTTCCCACAATGTGCATGACAAACACACACACACACAATACTATAATGTAGTAACAATACACTGTATGTCGGTAAATTAACTTTGGTTGCTTCTTACATAATGTATTGTATGTGTCTGTGTCAGTATATTATCAGAACATACAGTAATTGACTATGGCAACGGGTCAATTGCTTGAGATGCAAATAATGGCATAAAAAAATACTGACTATTTATTAAACACAAGTACAGTAAGTCCTCATAAATGTTTACAGAACAAAGTTCAAGGGATACCAACGTTTCTTGAAGCACAGTGGATCTAGAAGATTTCATGATTTTTCCTTCACTTTGGACCAATCACAAACACACATACACACACCCACACAATATTGGAACTTCAAGTGTTAAAGAGTGCAACTGTCTCGATCAAAGCGCCAAAGACTAACAGGGTCAAAGAAGTACAGAGTTGGTTTAAGAGAGATGAAATCTAAGAAGCAAAGACAGATGATACGTATCATCCGGAAAGATTACCTCGATGGTTTCAATAGACAAGTTTGTGGTGACAGACAACCCCCTTCCGGTTGGATGACATATCCTGGAAGTGATTAAGAGCAACAAACACCTCTCTAAGAGGGCAGGCTCCGCATTCCATCATGTACATGTACACTGTGATACGATCTCACATGAACGGAAGACCACTTTCATCTGGGTAAATCTTCACATCACATACATGTACATCAAATGTATGAATGAATGAAGAATTGCTTTCTCTATGAGGGTTTTCAGACTTGCAAAAGAAGTCTTTATCAATATCATCACATTTTCAACAGATGTCTGGACTTCCAGACTTCAGATGCTAAAATGAACACCCTCGCTGATTGCTGACTGCAAATAGCATTTAATAGCTTGCCAATCCACCACATAACTCTCACTCCTGCATCAGCACAGACGGTACATACAATTGTAGCTTGCATCCTGAATGGGGGGGGGGGGGGGGGGGGGGGAGGGAATACAAGGTCAATCTCAGCTCCACCTCCTCGCTTGTGTCCTTGAGGTCAAATTAACTGTCAAGCAGCCAACACACACCCAGACTCAACAAAGTCTGCTGCTGCTGGAAACACATGTCACAACTGACAAAATATGATTTGAGAAATAATTTAATACAGTCCAGAAGAAACATGACTCTAGTATGTGTTCTAAAACAGCTCAATGAGCATGAAGCCTGGTTCTAAACATATTTCTGTATCAGTCAGTTCTCTTGTAGTAAAAGTGGGGAACTCCGGTTAATTGTATGTACATGGTATGCTGAGTTGAATCAGTCATGAACAACTGTATATGTTCAAATATGCCCATTATTCAATGCTATTACTATCTCCTTCCAAAACAAATTATTTGCAAAGTATACATGTGTAAAATTCAATCATTATCAAAATTTCAACCTCTTCTCTATTCTGTTGACCGACAATTGAGTATATGAATATAAGAACGACCCAAGTCCATGGAAGACCATTTCGAGTAAACTAAAAATAACTTCATATCTTTTTTGTTTGTCCAATAATATTCTATTTAACTGTGATGGGATGGCAACATTGGATACAAATTAGAACATATATTATTATGACAATTAACATTAACATTAATTGTGGAGAGGCCATTTTGTGTGATGGACTTGGGTCGTTCTTTGATTCATATGGACTTGGGTCGTTCTTTGATTCATATACATGATATTCTGCTATAGAGATGAGAGAAGGACGAGAGAGGGCGCTATAATATGAATGTAAGAATGACCCAAGTCCTTCATTCTTACATTCATATAAGATTTAACTCATTTATTTCAGTCACTTCCGGGGGTAATTAGGATTTATCATTTATACACAAGATGAGTCCATGCATAAGCTACAATTTCCCATGTCAAACTGAATTTGGCCAAAAATTGGACTTGGGTCGTTCTTATATTCATATACTCAATTATCATTATTTTTTTTCTTGGCATCGAGATAGTGATTTCCCAAGACTTCACTGAGACTCAATACATATTTATGTAGGTCTTTAAAAAAAAAAAAAGAAAGCAGAGAAATCCCTTGAAACCAAATTCTTTTGGATCAACTTTTTGAGACAAGTCAGACAAAAAGACTGCTACATTGTATTTGAAAACAGCTTTTCATTCAAACACAACTCATGGCTCATGCACATTTTTTTCTTTTCTTCCTTTAGTAAAGGGCAAAAAAAATCCGGTCATTTTCTACAATAGGAAGCCAATGAAGAATTTTAAAATGGTATGCCAAGGGCAACATTTATAATACATGTAAAAGAGGAAGTTGTCTTTGAGTTACGACAATAAATATTCAAACTGGCCTATGTGACATCATCATCACATCACAAGTCTCCCATATTTTGCAGGGGTGTGGAAACCCAGAGTACTGTATATAAGCTGTTATTATCGCGAACTTTGCAATTCACTTTTGGACTGCAATATTCACATGTGAATATGTCGCCATGCACTGGGCTAATAGATAGTGCACTGATAATGGCCTCACTGTCAATTCGCAGAAACAACATCTCGCGAAAATGTCTGTGACCTCTTCATTCTTGTAAATATGATATGCAAAAATAAGAGCTTTACAGTTGTTGCAATACCTGATACCCAAAGGTGAGCACATAGTATCATGATATTTGTGACAGCGATACTTCTTGTTTGTTTGGTTCTTATTACACTTTGTACATTGTATTTATGTAACATACAACATCTTCATGTTATTTGTTCAGTTTAAAAAAAAGTCTCTCATATATCTGGTAAATCTCCACTAGCTAAATTTCTCTCTTTTTCTTTTTGACATGACATCTGCATGAATTACAGATCAATGTACAAATATCCTTTGCAAGTTTGACTGAAACAATGATTTCAATAGTTATTTGTGTGTTTGTGTGTGTGTGTGTGTCAGTGGGTATGTACAAGCCAGTGGGAAGCGGTAATGTACTGATAATATCACCTCTTCCAGTTGGTGCAGATTTAGCAAAAACATAAAATTTCGAAATTCCACAACTCTCTCAGTGTGTCTGTTCGGATGAAATTTCTATTTGTTACAATGGATATCTTCTATAGACAACTCATTTTCATGGCATGTATCAACTTCGATAATGGCACTGAATTGCATTTCAATACTGACATACACTTGTACAATCTATATCAAGTTAACATGAGCATTCTCTCCTGTGCTGCACATAAAATTCTCAATAACTTCATGCCTTTATGCAGGTCAAGGTACATACATTTCAACTTTAATAAGAAATCCTGCCATGACCATAAATAATACATGATGTCATTTCTCCCAGGTCCTTGTTTAAATCATTCTAGTTTATATCTGTTCACGTCTAAAAGTCTGCAATGTCTTCTGAATTATAAAAGGGTTGACATCTAGCCTACTAGAATCTAATACTGTTTTTACATACAATTTTTGCAGAATTAATTTTTTGCACTCAGCGGCTCAGAAACATATTTGAGGGTTCTTGAACTTGCAGGTTCTTGAATTTGCGGTACGCAATTGCTTTCTCATACATATTCATTAAAAAAAAAATAATTTTACATTTTGCTGACTGATCCATCAAAATTTATGGCTTGCACATAAGACGCTACACTACTACTAGTACAAGCATTATAAATGTGTTCGAATGAATACTACTACTACATGTAGACCCATTTCTACTAGGGCACATGCACACACACATTCACACACACACACACACACACACACACACACACACACACACACACAAGTATTCATCTAGGCCGACCAAACGTCGTGCGACACTTGTGTACAGCGACAGGGCTGTGTTAGTATAGTATTCATCAAGTACCAGGGAGGCATTAACGTACTGATTAAGTAAAGTAACCAATCCAACCCAATCAAAATGAGCAATGAAAATTGCAAAGATATTTCCCCGAGCTGTACTAAAATTTGTGCAGGCCAAAAATGAGAAATAGGCTTACCAGCCTATGAAATTTGTATGTAACTACAGTGAATATACCGTATTTCCATGTTTACAGTAATCAAATCATTACAAATTGTCAAATTTGAGTTTGCTAATGATTGTGCCGAATCTGGCAATTGTGTTACTGTAGGCTGTAGTGTACTGTTAGGACTTAGCTGCTAGAAGTCTGCGAAACCTGCATTCCTCATCAATTTATTTATTCTTTAGCATGCTGCTACTGTGCTAGCTAGTGAATATCACACAAACTTCACTACAGCACCGGCACTATGTCCATGTCCATTCGTTTCTTGACAGAGCACTGAATAAAAATTCAGCTAAGTTCTATTGTACAATAGTGTCGGCATAGTGTCTCAAAGGTTTTACTTGAGTCCGTGTTTTCATCGAGAGCTCTCCTCTCCCAGTGGCAGTGAAATCACTTGAAGACAGGATCTTGTTTTATCGTGTATGGAGACTGTAAGCAAGACAGTCGGTCCACTGTTTTATTTACAACCACCTTCGCACATACAGTACACACACAAGCAATGGTACAGACAGAAATATACTGTGATTATAACTCTCACCGCACCGAAACGGAAGGATAACATATTATACACACGCACATATCACATGAACACTATCAAAATGGAATTTTTGTCCTAACATTTACCTCTGATTTCTTTAGTCCCTCGTCAACCGCCCCATCAGGAGCACAAAATCTTGAAAACCTTGGTCCATTTATTCGGTCATCGCTCCTTCGAAACCTCTGCAAACATTCGTTCTATGGACAGGGCCACACCACAACCCAGAAGCCGAAACAGCCGTACACTTTACGGCACACGCGCACCGCTGCACCTGTATCCTTGCGGCTTTTTTTCCGACACCAGCTTCTTTTCCCCCTCTCAATACAGTACCACCATGCAATCGGTCCCATTACGCGTGCACGCACGGTGGATATGGTTCCATAGGTTTTCAGGGCTCTCCAGCATACACGCGCAATTCTCTGAAAAGTAGCCGATCCGATTCATCTAATTAGATATTCGGTGTTCGCCACTTGGCGTACTCCCTCTGGAAAAGCGAGAATAATCAAGAGTTCTCAGAATAGTTCTGCTTTACACATTTCTAACATTCAGTGTCAAACACTACAAAATAGTATGGTTCAAAATAGATTTTGTTAATGCCCTTGTATTCTTCAAAGGTGCTACATAAAGCTATAGATAGTATATCATGGTAGGATGATGACTTCCGACAACGGCATATATTATGTGACGTTATATTATAATGAGGTCCTATGCAATGACGTCTCTGCTAAATTTACATTGGTGGCGAAACAAGGCGAAAAGGTCGCTTTCATCAAAACAAATCTGTCATTATTTTGACAAAATTCATGTTATTACCGCAGAAGGTATATACCCATATAATTAACAAATAACCTACGCATTCCTCAAAGCTAGGTGAAGTAAATTAAACGTTTACACATGAAGCAACTATCCCAAATGCGTTTATTTTATGTGTGTGCGTATACTAAATATGTGTGTATGTGTGAGCAGTGCGTGTGTGTATGTATGTGTGTGTGTGGGGGGGGGGGGGGGGGGGGGGGGTTGTTGTCCTGAATGCGATCATGCCACTGGGGTAATTTTACATATTAATGGATCCTTGTGCATTCGGGAGTTGATATTTCTCTGCTTGTTTGTTTACCCTGTACGTAAATTCATATTTACTTTGCCGGGGTATTCTTAGTTTTATCGACCCTGTAAGTGAAAAAAAAAAAGGGCGCATTAAATTTGTGATATGATATATACTGTATGATTCTGGATTAAAACAATATGTTTGTAAAGTCAGGGATTATATTTTGTAATTAAAATGTAAGTGACTGTATTATTGTTATTATTATTATTATTATTATTATTATTATTATTATTATTATTATCATTATCATCATTATCATTATTATTTATTCGGCATTTCAGACATGTGTACATGGGTAAACACAAAACACATTTGATTCAGCATAACAAAGATAAGATAAATTATAACGCCGAGACAAAGCACCAATGAGAGAGAGAAAAAAAACACCTAGATTGTGACATAGAAAACAGGGCTGCCAGGGGCAAGAAAAGGTAAACTTAATTACCATGACACTCAGGTCTTCTGCACCACACCCCATGAACTATGACAAAATCTGTACATAAAATAGCACTTACATTGTATCAGTCAGAGTGAATTAAACATGCAGTCATACAGGAACAAAATGGGGATATGAGGAGGGCAACATGATGTATTTATTGGGCTTACATGACCGTCATTCTCTGAAATAATTTCAAAACTACAAGTTAAACCCTCTTCAGAATTGTACTTTTAAGAACTTGTATATTCTCTTACCTGAAGAGAGGCGTTCCCAGATTGCTGGAAACTTATGGATTGCTGTTTGTCGTAACAATTTGGTTCTGGCTTTGAGGAAAAGAAATCTGACATTGTATTCTACATGTCATTGACGGAGTAGTATATTACATTGCACAGATTCACAGTGAATGAAATTATACAGCGTTTAATATAAAAGGCAAAAATTTATGAAAACAGGTTTTCTTTTCGTGTTTTTTTTTTGACGGTGTATAATGATAGCATGAAAAAAAAATATGCGTTTGTATAATTGTCATCTCATGATATTTCCGCCGCGAGTGATTTGTGAATTAATGTACAGAGTAAAATTTCTGGAAAGGTTTTGGCAAATTATGCCTATAACATGTTCTCTAGAGCATTAGCAGTTACCCCAATCAGGGCGTGTCTCATGGGACAATAGGCCTATAGGGCCTATCCTGAAAAAAAGGAGAAAATATAACCCGCACATAAGCGGATCCAGAGGGGGCGCCCCGGGCGCTCGCCCCTATTTTTTTTTTTTAAATCTCTCCTTTCTGACTTTATTTCATTCAGGAGATAAATTCGTTAATTCAACGATGTGAAGTTATCCTTATAATTTGGCACCAGTTGGATAGATTTTAATTTTTTTCTTAAATATATGGTATCAATTTTAATTGCACTAGGCCCACACCGTTGTACTTTCAAAGATTAAATTAAATTCAAATAAGTAATTTCCGTCGTTCCATATTATTCATCCGCATTCTTACACGTCACATTCACCTTTTCCCCTTGTTTTCCAAGCTTTTTATTCCATTTTATTTTGTTCTCTAATAATGTGGATACATCTCTGACAGAATGGATGCAGCAGGGGCGGATCCAGGAATTCCGAAAAGGGGGGGGGGACGCAAAAAATATTTCTGGTGCCACTTCCGGGTTTCATCGGCTGACAAGTAAAAAAAAAAAAAGAAAAAAGAAAAGGACTCAGCACAAATTTCTGCTGCCACTACAATCGGCTAACAAAGATGGTTTCCTCAAAAATCAAAAAGCGGGCGCCGCTTTCATTTTATTTCTTTCGTTTAGAATGAAATGCTAAAAAAGATGAAAATGAACCACGAGAGCAGAAAGTCGACGAAAATTATTTGAACTAACTTTTCGAACGCCCACTCACAAAGTCGAATTCAACTCTAATGAAACCTATAATCATCTAAAATGGTCAAAGGGCGAGGGGCATAATTATATTATTCATTTCCCTCCCAAATGGGTACGAGCAAAAGAGTAGAAATATGAGAAAAGCAGGACAAGAAGAAGAAGAAGACGAATAATAAGAAAAAACAATCAAGAATGGAGACAATAGAAAAGGAGTGGCATGCTGGGGTATATGCACCTTCTGAGGTTGTCCAACTACTAGTCACCATTCAAGATAGACACTGCAGGGATGGGACTAGCTTTTACTCCCCCTCCCCCCCCCCCCCAACAGTTTTTATTCTACCGGTTCTCTCACCAATCGACTGACGAGAAGAAAAAAGAAGAAGCGAGGAGAGAGGAGTCTTCACATTTTGGGCTGCCAGTTCTACCGACAAATCGCCAATTCTCTATATTACATTTTCACTTGAAGAGTTTGTTTGCAAAAACCGATAAGTCAATTTTTGAAGATTTTGAAGTACGGTATCTGTCATAAAATACAAAATAATACGTTTTAAATGATATGTTGGTCACTACACATAAATGTACATTTTTGAAGTTATGGTCAAAAGAAGCAAAAAAATTTCTTATTATTCTCTTTATTTTTCTTGACCTTTAATCGCAAATATCTCCATTTGACAATATGGACTTATCGGTTTTTGCAAACAAACTCTTCACTTGTTCACTTGGCAGCCCAAAAGGGGGGAGGGGGGAGGGTTGAACACCCCCTCACCACCCCCTCCGTAGACTGATCCGCCACTGCACTAGGACTATACAGGAGCATCTTCAACCGTGATTTTGCCACTACCCCATCTATACGACGAGTCAAAGTCAGTTTCTTGAAACCAGTACAGAACAACTAGGGTCTGTCATCGTCTGAAACCTGTCCACAGGTCTACGGATCCAGAATCACCTATTATAAGTGTAATCCCATGCTGTGTTAAAGCATAAGAATGGGTGCTAAAGACCTATTTAGTTTTGAAACACTAACCTACGTCATCCATTGTATATCTAGGGGCGGGGAGGGGAGGGAGGAAGAGCTTCCAAATTGGGAAGAAGATAAGATTCATTGGACTGTGTAATGAGTCATGTGCATGACTATGTATCGCTGGGTTAGTGCATAAATCTATTCACTTGCTATACATACTAACTTCAAGCCCCACATTTAAAGGCATAATTTACCATTTGCAGATGAAACAAAAAACCGGCATTAGTGCTTCAAAATAGTTCTAAAATGTGAGTTAGGGATAGAATCAACCAATGCAACATTTTGAACCAGTATAATCGATGTTAAGTATTGTTAAAATACACAAAATGTGAACAATAGTTATAATAAAAATGTTTCCGGACTAAACTGTCTACAGTATGGTTTAATGAGAAAAAGGTGATACCTCCTTATAATTATTTTAGGCTTTCTTGCAAAAAAAAAAAAAAAAAAATTATTTGGTAGGATGTTTTGTGATACAACTGACCTACACATACATCAAAAGTGATAATCTTGAACATTTTTAAAATCACTGCTCCCAAAGGTAAACATAATCTTTAAAAAAGACATCAACATAATACACCACAATAATACACATACACATAATACACATAGGCCTACACATGATACACCACATCAACATAATGCTCCTACTTTACCGCGCCCTTATAAGGCCCGTTTTAGATTACGGTTGTGAAGTATACGACTCGGCGAAAACCACTACAACCAAGACATTAGACACTATACAATACTCAGCATTAAAAGTTTGCTGCGGAACAACGTTTTTCACCTCTCTTTCAGCACTTCAAACAGAGTGTGGTGAGATGCCATTGGACTTAAGAAGGAAAATGTTGAGTTCGAAATTTTTAGCAAAGTTAAAAAGCTACCCAGTAAATCACTAAATCAGGGAACCCATATTACCTTGCTGGCAATACGAACTTTTAAATTTCAAAGACGAATCTCCTTTTATCAAAAGAGTCCTTCATCTCACTCGGGAAACTGAAAGCCGCATGTCAACCCATGCAAATGTACCACCCTGGCTCATGCCTCCCCCATTAGCATCCACCGAACTCCATGACGAAATAGAAAAGAAACACACCCCACCGCAGCCATAACGAACCTATAACGCTCAACATTATTCACGAAAAATGGAACAAATACACACACATCTATACAGATGGATCAAAAGACCAACACCAGAACACCAGCGCAGCAGTATACATACCAAAGCACGAAGTAAAAATCGCTCATAAACTTTCACCAATTTCAATATTCCGAGCCGAACAATATTAGCATTATAGATTGGATTGAAGAGAGCAAAATAACCGACTCAGTCATTTTTTTTTTTGTGATTCTTTGGGCGTTTTGTGTGACTTGAAAGATTCAAATACATCCCCTTTTACTATTGAGATTAGACAGAAATTATACGCATTAACAAAACAACAAATTAAAGTCAATTTTGAATGGATCCCCTCCCACTGTGACATCAGAGGGAATGACAAAGTCGACACGTTAGCAAAAAACGCGCTGAAAAACACTCATGAAACGGAAGTCTGTAGCAGCATAAGTGAGACGAATATTATTATATTCAATCATTATATGAAACAGTGGCAATTACAATGGGAAAACTCGGAAAGAGATCGATTTTTATTTCACATATAACCAAACATAACGCAAACATGTAAAAGCAATCTGTATTGCAAACTTGATGAGAACATTCCTTACAGATTAAGAGTAGGAAGCTGTTAACTGAATGAAACATTGTTTAAATTAGGAAAACATACTGATGGTAAATGTTCTCAGTGCGGTACATTAGAAACGGTGCAACATTTCCTCCTAGAATGTCCGGGTTACAAAGAATACAGAAATCAGTTGCAAAGTTATCTTGGAGTAAGTAATCTTACTATAGGTAATATATTGAATCATCCTCAACAAAAATTTGTTTTGTTAGATGCACTGGTAAATATTGGATATTATAGTTTGTATTGATATGTTAACACTAGTTGTTTATGGAATAGCATCCATAATGATAAAAGTGCCCGGTGTGTATGCCTCAAAACCAAAATCTGTTTCAGGTTGACAGCAATTTGTTTTAATTAACCACAAAAATTAAGTTATTCATGCTAATATATACAATATACAATATATTTGCCGGGAGCTTTTGCGCAGCAAGGACACAGAATAAAGAGCGCCATCAAACGACTTCAACCAGCAGTGACGACGTGACACACACGAACCAGGACTCGACAAGCCAACCCATACAACCCCCAGCCTCAGCCCAGTCAGTCAGCCACTGTACACAAGCACAACTGCAAACGCACCGTACAGAGTGGCGTAAATAGTCAAGTCTGACTGAAAAACGCCAAAAAACTCAACAACAACAACAACAACAACAACAACAACAACAACAACAACAACAACAACACAACCAAACCGAACAGGGGGGCATTTCATGAAGCATTTTGTCCGACAAGTTGTCGGACAAATTGGGCTCTCAGCCAATCAGATGCAAGGATTTCGATAGCTTGTAACAATTTGTCAGAAAAATATCCGACCAAAATGCTTCATGAAATGCCCCCCTGGTCCCCTTATACAAGCTTATTCATTATTCTCCATAATATGATGCGCACCTTTGCGCTTGTTAGTTTCCTTTCTTTAAACTTGGCATATTTTAACACTTCAAATATAGTGCTCCGCTGGAGCGTGTTCCAAAGTGCTTTTTTTTTTACTTTTTGCATCAAGGGCGTAATCCTTGCACTGCATTTTGATTCATTGCTGCAAAAGAATGGTTCTGTAATGTATTGAGATTTTATGCATGCATGCTTTGTTCACAAAAGTTGTGTATAACCACAAAGTTTACTGGGGTTTGCCCTATATACCTGACAACAACTATACATGGAACTTAATGGGAGGGAGCAGGTGAATGAAACGCTTCGTTACTACTTAGGCTGTAGGAAAAGACTATATATCCACAATATAGTTGGGCTGCATCAAAGAAACGGTCTATTCAAAATACACGCATTCATTGTTACCAGCACATTTAAAGAGAGATCAAACAACAGCAAGGGAGGTGGTGCGCTAGTCTTTATATATTACTTGATTATTGATGCGATCTTTTGCAAAAGCACGTGGGTACCACCAAAACTTCTTGACGTTGTTGAACATGACACCAAAGAAGAGCAGTAATTTCTACTCTACAAATGAATATAACACCTCCTGATAAAAAAAGAAAGAAACATAACCCTCCGACAAACAGATCAGTCGAAATGATGGTACACCTACTAGTATTTAATTTCTGTAAAATATTTATATGTTTCTGTTGGAAATTGAAAAATGAATGAATGAATGAATGAATGAATGAATGAATGAATGAATGAATGAATGAATGAATGAATTTGGGTGATGTATGATGCGTTGGAGGCTAAGCCAAGAACGTTCGGAAATTATCAACTCAGCGAGAGATAAAGTTACAAGAAAATTTGAATTTTAGGAACACTTTTAATTGTTGCTCTGTTGCTGCGCTGCTTGCACTTGAGAATAATACATTGCGTTGTCTCAACGCTCTTTCGACGCCAAAATGGCTCCCCCCCCAAAAAAAAGTAGATAAATAAAAAATAAAAAAATCTTGAATATCTCAACCCCCCCCCCCCGGGATTCATTAGTCGCATCACCCAGTTTTGGATTCAGCACCCTCAAAATAGGGTCGCATCATCAAATCTTTTAAAATTTTTCACCATTTTTTATTACAAAATATAGCTACGGGAATTTTCATTTTTGGTGGCCATCTTTGCAATATCTCAAAATCCTCAAGAATGCAAAAGCTGCATCATTGATAGCCTAGGTATACACATTCAGATTCAGCACCCTCAAAGTAGGTTATTATCTTTTTTTCGGCATCTTTGTTTATTCGAAAAAAAAAATCCTCCAACATATAGTACATGGTACATATAAGTTACACATAAAATCACCGCAACATTAGTCAAGCTTATTTCAAAATGGTTATTTCTACGAAATTTCACAAAAGATTTTCACATGTTAGGCCTAGTAGTTAGTTCCCTTTTTAGATTGTGTGTATGTATATGTGTGCGTGTGTGTTGAATCTTTTAATACCATTTTTCTCTGCTGAAAGATTTATTAATGGTTCGCTCGGTACTTAGACGTATACATAATATTTGTGGGCATTATAATTAATCGGTATATTTATAACATCTTGACCAGCAGTCTGCTGGCTGCTGTTGTGACGTTGGTGTGCCATGGGTGAAAGATGGCGCTTTTCACGATCAGCTCGGTTAGTGCGTTGATGCATAAAGCTGTGCCATACAGCTCTATGGTTTGATGCCACCTTCTGTGGTCCATTTGAATAACGACCGGTCGTTACGCATGCAAACACTCTGTGTGGGAGAAAGTTGAAAGTTGAAAGTTTGTTATACACGAGTACTCAACAACCCATATCTTGGGTATCGGAGTCCAATGTAAAAACATATTTCACATTATCTATTCAATAATACAGTGAGTTTCAAATTACTTGAAAACTTAAGTGTACAATGAAGTATAATGAAGTATACAAGAGTGAAACGCGATCGATGAAGAGGGGAAAAAAAAAGAAGAAAATGTAGGCCTACAGAAATATATAATATATATATACGATACAAAAAAAGCAACGGAACGAAAATATGATGAGAGAGAGAGAGAGAAGGGGAAGAAATGGAGGGAAGGAGCCGCAGGGAAGAGTAAAAAAAAGATGCACAAAAAGGGTGCGAGTGACATGTAAATTCAGAAAAAGAAAATGGGGGAAAAAACAAACAAAAATGCAAAGATGTACGGAAGTATGCTGTATACCTACATACGATAAGTTGAACAAAGAATGACGGGAATACGGAGAAGGCAAGAGTAGATTGAGGGGAGAGTGCATTGAGCAAGACCTTTGTTAATACTATGGAACGCCATGCTATGCAAAAATTAGAAATAGAAAGAGGGAGAGGGGGAGAGAGGGAGAGAGAGGATAAAACACAACAAACAAACACAAAACAGTTCTTGTTCGTTGAAAGCGACGACTTAGTATAAACTCCTGACCAGGGTTTGAACTCTGCACTTCAAATGAAACATGAAACTGATGTTGAGTAGTTTTGACTTTGCACACGCTGAGGGTAGATCTCTTATCAGGATTTTCTATCCAAATATACATAGCTAAACCCCTGATCAGTATTTTTTTTTCAATTCAATTCAATCATAGTTTATTTCCAATAATCGAAAATCAAAAAACATAGTACAAAGTATACATGTGATGAAATGAAGGGTTTGTTTGCAAAAACCGATAAGTCCATTTTTGAAGATTTCGAGGTATGATCTCTGTACAAAGTACAAAGTACAAAATAATACCTTTTAAATGATATATTGGTCACTACATATAAAGGTATATTTTTGAAGTTATGGTCAAAAGAAGCCAAAATTTTCTTATTATTCTCTTTATTTTTCTTGACCTTTAATCGCAAATATCTCCATTTGGCAAATATGGACTTATCGGTTTTTGGAAACAAACTCTTCAAATATTGTTCAAACGTTTGCAAAAGATTCATGTAATATATATACGAGACAAATTATAGAACAACATATAACATGTACAATATTTAGGAAAACATTGTATAAATACTTCGTGGGCGAGCGGAAAATATTCGATTATGGAAAATAGTGATCCACTAAAAAAGTATAGCTTGTCGGACGTGGATCGCTAGACAAAATGAGTAAATTATATACTATTCTATAACAATATACATGTAATTATTTTGAGATACACCGGTTGGGAAAAAAATATAGAATACCAATGCTAGTGCCCGGACACTGCTCACTGAACCACGTGTAGTGTACCGGGAAAATTATGACAAGGACAACACGTTCGTACACACATTCGATTACCCACACGTATACACTGTAAGACGCGAGACAGTAGGAGAGAGAGACAGAGACAGAGGAGAGAAGACGGTAACAATACAAGTCTACGAAGAACAAAAGACGGTAACAATACAAGTCTACGAAGAACAAAAGACGGTAACAATACAAGTCTACGAAGAACAAAAGACAGGAAAGGAAGAGGAGAGAAGAAAGAAGAGAAGTCTGCACACAGAACACGCCAAGTGCTGCGACATCAGGACAGGTGAAGGCTCAAGCATGAATCAAAACAATTTAGATTATCTAAGATTATAAGTAGAAAGTAAATATTTTCTGAGTTTGTATTTAAATGTAACAAATTTGGGGGAATCTTTTAAACTATTATCTAAATTATTCCAAAGTCTGGGTCCGGTATAAAGAAATGTATTTTGGGCATGTGCGGTTCTCATTAATGGAAGATGAAATTCGTCGGATCGTCGCGTGGGATAGTTATGAACATGACTATTTCGATGAAATGAATCATGGAATATTTTAGGTAAAAAGTTACTGTTGTAATTAAACATAAACTGGCCAAGTTGAAACACATACAAATCATTTACTTTTAATATTTTATGGTCAGAAAATAAAGCATCTGTATGTTCTCGGGTATGTAAATTAAAAACAATTCTAAGCGCTTTCTTTTGCAGTAAAAGAAGTTTATCAAGTAACATCTGATATGTATTACCCCAAGCAAGAATCCCGTAGTTTAAAAATCAAATCAATGAAATCATCAAAAGAAATTGAATATCATCGACATTCACTAACCTTTGATATGAAGAATTCAACATACCTCACCCCATTGAGAATCAATGCTGACGTTCATGACATTTTTATCTCTACATAATGTGAGCAGGGCCCCTTGGTAGAACAGTTAACCAACTGAAAGGGCTACCCTGCTAAAAGAATATTGAAATAAAATAAATAAATAAATAAACAAATAAATAAATAAATAAATAAACGCAGTAGCCTATATTTTGTTTTGCCATGGAGGGACCCATTGATTCTTTAAAGTCATTTGAATGTCAATGCTATATAGCATTTGACCTGGAATTATCACGTTAAAGAATTATTAACATTGATAATACATGAAACTTGTACAGCACAATTATCCACTTTGGTTAAGAACTTCATGACATAACAAAAGAAAAACTTATACAGAAAAACATAACAAGAGAATTTCCATTCACAACAGCGAGTGGACACACACATAAGGGCTTTTTACACTTGTAAAATTTTGCTTAGCCCCGGACCAACGGTGGGGCTAAGGGGGGGCCTTAGCCCCACCGTTGGTACGGGACTATCCTTAGCCCACTTTCTGTTTACACTCGTTTTTGCCAAAGTGGGCTAGCCCCACCGATAGTACGGTACTATCTGGCCCTGCAAAATAGCAGGGGTTAGCACCGCAATTGCGGTGCTAGCACCGCAATTGCGGTGCCAAGCAAGTGAGTGTAAACAGAACGAAAAAATAATCCTGGGCTAAGCGACGGAGACGAAGTCCGACCCTCACTGACCAATCAGAAACGAGGTAATCAAGTGCTGCCGGCGCGTGCGTGTACGTGTACAGTACACAGCGTAATTATGAATATTCATGTGGTTTGGAAAGTCCGGGGCTAAGAAATACGAGTGTAAAAAGGTCAGTTTTCTCCTTAGCCCCGGACAAGAGATAGTACGGGACTAATTGGCGAGTGTAAAAAGCTGAAAAAATTGGTACGGGACTAACGATAGTCCTGGGTCAGAGAAAGTCCGGGGTTAAGAAACACAAGTGTAAAAAGCCCTCTATTAGGTTCTCCAAATACAGTATATCCCCTGCAGGGGCGGATCCAGTGATTCTGTAAAGGGGAGGGGCACACACACACACACACACACACACAATGTATGGTGCTACTTCCAGGTTTCACAGTTTCATTTTGTTCTTTTTATCTATTTTGTTTTAACAAAAAAGGGGGCGCACTTGGTGCACCCCCACCAGGATCCGCCGCAACCCCCTGTAAAGGGAGGGTGAGGGTGGGGATAGATCAGGTGAGTCAACTCCCCAGCACTCATCAGGTAGGGTATAATTGCCATGGTGTCAGGATCTTGACAACTACTTTTTGAATAATGAGGTGTCCAAGAGAACAAATTCTTATGATTCGTGATTTCAGAAAATCTGCTAATTGGTCCATCTGCTGCAGATTTGCTCAATCACAATAAGCCAGTTCATAATAATTATGTGTCACTTTGAAAACAAGTGACAGGGCCGGCAGAACCGGAGGGGGGGGGGGGGGGGGGGAGGGGTATCGCCCCCACTTTTTTTTTTTGCACCATACAAAGGAATACATAAGGTGTCACCACTTTGGGCCCCCACTTTTTTTTTCTCCCCGGAAGTACATATAAAAAAGAAAAAGATAGAAACCTCTAAGTGTGAGCGCGGTAAGGCTTTGGTTTTGCACTGAAGACTTTTTTTTTTTTTGCTTGTTAGCTGAAGAAACCAGAAAGTGACACCCTACAGCACTAAAAAAAAAGAATAAAAAAGAAAAAAGAAGCAAACAAACAAAGAAACAAGGAAAGAAAGAGAGAAAAAAAGAAAGAAAGAAGAAAGAAAGAAATAAATAAAGAAAGAAAGAAACAAAGAAAGAAAGAAAGAAAGAAGAAAGAGAGAAAGAAAGAAAGAAAGAGAGAGAAAGAAAGAAAGAAAGAAAGAAGGAAAGAAAGAAAGAAAGAAAGAAAGAAAGAAAGAAGAAAGAAAGAAAGAAAGAAAGAAAGAAAGAAAGAAAGAAAGAAAGAAAGAAAGAAAGAAAGAAAGAAAGAAAGAAAGAAAGAAAGAAAGAAAGAAAGAAAGAAAGAAAGAAAGAAAGAAAGAAAGAAAGAAAGAAAGAAAGAAAGAAAGAAAGAAAGAAAGAAAGAAAAATCAAATAAAAAGGGTTCGGTTTTTGGAACATTTCAATGGCGTTCCATAACATATAAGGTGGAAGGAGGCAGACGCCGCCGGGCTAAACCAAACCCGTACGTTTGGTACTGTACGAATACGTACAACACGTACATTTCCCAGGCGCCTATCACAGGGCTTGCGATTGCTTGCTAGATCATTTAGCAGTAAATATTCTCCTGATTTGTTTCGTCAATTTCTCATCCATTCTGGTAAGTGAAAACTTGCATAATTCCATTCTTGTTTTATTATGCATATGATTTTTGCAACAGGATGTTTGTTCACTCGTTGCCGCTACTAAAATGCTATTAATGACATCAGGTTCCGCTTGCTTGCAGCTGCGATTGTGCAGACCAAACGTGATCTTTTCTGCCTGCCTCGGTCCTAGTGGGCGTCAGCTCAGCCACGTCGCTGCATCCACGTACAGCCGGTAGCGTGGCGGACAGATCAATGACATCTGACGTAGACTGAGGCACGCCGGCATAGCGGCGTAGTACAACTGGCCAACACCGTTAGTTTTACTAGTATATGTCTAGCCATTGCACATTCATGAGCAAGATGCAGCCATCTGTTTCTCTGGCTTGTTATACACGAGACGTCAACTCTTCATAAGGTGTACAGGAAACCGATTGAAGTCACAGACAGGTACAACTACAACCACGTCCCGCGCATCCACAGCG
Organism: Diadema antillarum; assembly: GCF_040938485.1. Lineage (NCBI taxonomy): Eukaryota > Metazoa > Echinodermata > Echinoidea > Diadematoida > Diadematidae > Diadema > Diadema antillarum. The sequence continues at coordinate 932,482 of NW_027271647.1, read as the reverse complement.
CAGGACAACTGACTGTCTAGCTATGGTAGAGTCATCTTAGAGAGAAACCCCTGACCTGGGGCCTAAGTGCTGTTCAATTTCTACTGTAAGACTAAAAGAGACATATGCTGGGAGACCTCAACTCAAACTGCTGATTCTAAGGCCAGGGAGTGCTGTATCTGTAACCTTGTTATCTAATAGTAATAGTAAATACTAAAATCGAGATCAAGTGAAAAAAAAAAATGTGTTATTTCTCCTGTTCATTTTGACTGTATTTGAGTGCACTGGCCACTGTGATTCATTTTCCTCTTTTGCAGCTAATATTGATGGTGAGACTCAGAGTCGACCATAATTGTGTGTTAACTGTTATAAAAGTAGACTCTACCATAGATGCAGAATATAGGCCAGTAAACTACAAGTTGTAACTTGTAGCTATAGAAATCTAGAATGGTGCAATAATAATGACCTCCGCCAAGGCCCAGGGGGGAGGTTTCATGTTTTCGTTACCGTTTGTTTTTCCATGTGCAAAATGATCAAAAAGTTGGGAACGGATTTAGATGAAACTTGCAGGGAAGGTTGAGAATGACACAAGGAACAAATTATTAAATTTTGGTAGTGATCCAGAAGCTTTTATGGATTTTATCAAGGATTTTTGATATTTTGATAGGTAGGGTCAATGAACTTATTGCGTTAAAGAGTTCAAGCTGTGCATTTTTGAGGTTTTCATACACGCAATAAAGTATGTGCCCTAGTTTCTGGTAGGGCGAGGTGCGCCGTGCAATAGAGGGTTTATGACGTAACAAAGGCTTCTATTGGGAAATGGGGCGATGGATGTACAAGTGTATAAGCTGTGTGGGTGGAAATCACTGATCACTGTAGACGAGCAAGATCATCGGTGGAAATTAGCTGCTTGGCGGAGGTCTGCGCTCTCAGAGTGCTTTTCTAGTTGTTGTAATGCAGGAGAAATGGACATGGAGACGACAATATTTTTACTTATGTTTTTTATTATCAATGGGTGGAAATTCAATTCATTGACAGCATGCAGTCACCATAATCTTATCCAGATCTCTCCTTCGTCCACTGTCTATCAGTGGCTTGGTCACATATAAATTTGCTGCTGTGCATTCCCTCCACTTACAAAGGGACTAGTTGTAAAACATGATATATTTGCGGCACGAAATTTTCACGAATTGGAGCCGACAGTCTTTTTCGTGGCATGAAATTTTCGCGAAATTCGTGAAATTAAAATGCACGCGAACATTCCTCGTTTTACAGTATCATAGCGTGGACTTGAGAGTTAGTGCTTAATAGTCCAATGTAGGAACTAAGATTTGCAGTTCACTCTTGGAAAAACAAACAAACAAACCTAATAAACAGTCTGTTTCAAAATTGTTGCCTATGTTTACAACACTCAAGGCCGAATATCCAAATCCGTCCGTTTGAAGTTTGCTCCCTTTCTTACTTGAAGACATTGCACAATATGCCTTTCCACTCACATATTCCACAGTAAGATACCTCATAAAGGCATACTGTCTACATGCACATTCCTGTACTGTGCAGCATTCAGGTGAGAGAGAAGAGTTACTCACCCTAGCTTAATATTTGCATCAATGGAGACGTACAAGTGTAGCCTACTGTAGGCCTACATAAGTTTGATGGAATACCATTTTGGAAATTACTGTATGAGATGGTGAGAATTGCTTTCAAATTGAAATGTTGCATGATCCAGACCCCTTCCAATTGTCGTCTGGTAAATGTTGTGTTCATTTCTACTTAGTAGGTGTAGAATTCTACAATATGTTTTTCAGATGTGTCTCTACTCTGTTTATATTTTCAGGTTCAGGCACGGATCGTGCAGTTAATTAGTCATGTCTATGAGGGTAAGTTACCTGATACCAAACTTTACACTGAGTCTGAATGTATATGATGTGCATGTAGTTTGCTTCGACTGTAAATAGCTTTGTTCATGTTTTGTTTTTGTTTTGTTTTTTTGCTTTTGTTTTATGTGGGGTTTTTGTGGGGGGTTAGGCTGGGGAGGATGAGGTTTGTTGTTGTTGGTTTGTGTGTGTGTGTGTGTGTGTGTGTGTGTGTGTGTGTGTGTGTGTGTGTGTGAACGAACAAGTTTCAAGCCAAACTAACAATATTAGAAGTTAGGTGTTAAATGAACAGAATGGAGAATCAGCTCAGTGTAATAGTAAAATTTTGCCTCTCTACTGAGTACTGTGTGTTGACTGCTGCTGCATATGAATTCCATTTCTGGATCTGGATGTGTAAGAGTGCATGACGACTGTTGTGGTATAGAGCATTTTTCTTCCCCCCACACACAAAAAACTCAAGCTCTGAAGAGGAAGTTCATCTCCATCAGTGCCAGTACCAATTTGTTTTTATTTTTTGAAGCAGCATATACTTGCTCCTCATCAACAACTAAGTCTTTTTTTTTTCTTTCTCTTTTTTTAAATCTGTCTGTTTTACTTGAATTTATTACTCTGCATTGGTTTTGTCTTTCGGTGGTTTTTTGTTTGTTTGTTTGTGTGTTTTTGTTTTGATGAGCTCAGAGATTGCATCTACGCTTGCAATGAATATTTTAGATATTTAGGCAATTTTGAGATCATCATGGTGATTTCGTAGAGTGCATGGAGCGATTGCATTTAGCATGTACATCAAATGGATGGAATTGATTCATTTCAGTGTCACTTTTGTATGAATATTGTAAGAACATCCTGTACTGGTGCAATTCATCGACTGGCAAGTATGGAGATCTAATAGGCAATAGATTCAATGTATGACATACATGAGACTTCACATATTATGCGGCTCTTATAACGCATGCAGCATTTTGGCACTCAAAAGTAGCTTCTTATGGCTCAGCCATTCTGTTGTACATGCATTCAGGCAAATCAGTACATTTCAAGTAGCTTCCATAAATTTGACACCAGTATGGACACAACAGCCAGGCAAATGCATCTGGGCATTTCCACAGTAAATGGGTAGTTTTAGGTTGGAAAAACATGAAAAATTAAAATTGTCTTCAGAGTATCCATATTTCAGAGTTTGGTTGCCTAATACCTATATTAAATATTTTTAAGTAGGAAAAGATAACTTTGTATTCAAATAGAGCTTGAGTGGGTATGTAAGTAAGACATGTGTAATAGCTATGGGGCGAACGCGTGTAACACATAGAGTAGGACAGAAATATTGGAATGATGGATTCCTCATACAAAGAATACAAATATTGATTTCAAATCATCTGACACTATTTATTGTGCTGATACATTATGATAAGAACAATTTAGGGTGTCCATATTTGTGAAAACATTCATTATTTGTGTCATTTTGAAGTGTGCATTCATGATTAATGCCAGAAAATTTGTGCATCATATCCGAAAGGTGAGATCATGTTTGTACTAAGTTCCTCCATAATCGGGCAAACTGTTGTCATATTCATATCTGTATGGGTGCATGTGTGTGTGAGGAAAAGCCAAAGCTTCATTGGCATAGAGTTTCTTGAAATTCCAAAGTACATGATATGACATGTATCACTGCATTAGTGGTGAACGTATGTAACACAAGAGTAGGACAGAAACTTGAACTTTACAGAGTTTTTTAATTTCCAAGGTATACAATACACTCCCATTCTCCAGTATATTGTGTAGTTCATTTTAAACCACAATGTGCAGCATATACAAAGGCTGAAATATCGAAATACTGTATGCAAAGGAGCATTTTGCTGTTGTCATTGGGTCAGCAGTTACCATTTCGTGTCCATTACACCTTGAATTGATATTCCTACATACACATACATGTAAATCAAGTGGATTGTATTTGCCTGTCCAAATTTAAAACTAAAGTGATTTTTTTTTTTACTGATACAAAATTACATACAAATGTATTGATACAGTTTATAAGGAATTAACTAGAATTTCAGTCATCACATCCCAAACTCAATCAACACACAGGCTTTGGAAACAAGAATTAAAACTTGCATTGTTCATTTTTCTATTGCATTTAATGTCCATCAGCCACAGTCAGAAACATAAAGCAGTTAATGTACCAATAGCTGATATCAATGTGAAAAGAAACTGTTATTTGATAACTAGTGCAACAGTTAAATCTGTTCATTTCAATTTACATTCATTTGAAAATGAATAGTTGTAACATTCATTAAGGAAATAATCCTAATAGGAAATCAATACACAAAGAATGACACTTTCTGAATTGTTCAGTGTTTCTATAGTAGCCATGATATAAAAAATCATGGGCATACATACTCGAGCAGGATTTGAACCTACGACCCCCTGATCTCCGGACAGGCGTCATCTCCACTAGACCATCGAGTTTCTGCCTGACAGCAGAAAAAAAAAATAATAAATCATGGACGTACATACTCGAGCAGGATTTGAACCTACGACCCCCTGATCTCCGGACAGGCGTCATCTCCACTAGACCACCAAGCTTCTGCCTGACAGCAGTGAAAACATCTTGACAGAAAAATTCCATGAATTTGAAAGCACCCTTTTCTTTGCCTGCCAATTCAATGCAGTGTACATTTTTATATGGTGTATCTAGGCTCATACAGGCTCCATAAACAAGAATTAAACTTGCATTGTTCACTCTTTCATCGCCTTAATGTCCATCAGCCATAGTTAAGAAACATATGGTTTATCAAGAATAATACTGATATCTCCTTATACTTTCGGCTTTATTGCAAACATTTTAAATGGTAGGATATTGTGATACAACAGACTGACACTATATGCATCAAATGTGATATCTTGAACATATTTCAAATCACTGCTCCCAAAGGTAAACTGGACCTTTAATGTAAATCAGTCACAGTAAGAAACATAAAAAAGTTAATGTGCCATCAACTGTTTTCGAAGAATAACACTTTCCGAAATGTTCAGGTACTGTCGGAGAACTCTTAACTTTACAATCTATGCGTTGATTTGTAAATTAGACAAAAAAAAAAAAAAACACACGCACAAAAAAACCCACCCTTTTTATGTGCCCGCCCATTCGATACATATGCATTCAAATGGTGTATAAGGCCCATCCTGGAATTTCAGTCATCATATTCCAAACTCAATCAACATACATTGTTCGTTCTTGTATCGCCTTAATGTTCATCAGCCACAGTAAGAAACAAAGCAGCTAATGTAACAACTTTTTTATTCAGTTGTATCCCTGTTTATATCTTCCTTTACAACAAAAGGGATGGTAAGTATTGATTTAGGTGATGACTCAGCTTTTAACTTTTTGAAATAGCATATAGGTTCTCTTAAAGGCATTGAAAGTTTACTTAAGTGAAAATCAGTTTTGAAAAGGCTGAGATATCCAAAAAGAAAGTTGAACAAAGTGATCCCCATAAAAGTTGAAACCCAGATCTTCTATTTAATTAACATTGGTTTAATTTGTGGTTTCATACCTCAGCCATTTGAAGACCATGTTTCATAAGCTAAAATTTGAATTCCTTGTAGAATTGTATGCTCATAAAAATTTCATAAGTGGTTTCTTAGTACATTGTATCTTGCAAAAAATTAAAAGCTCAAGTCATATCTGATATAGTTTACAACTTGAAGAAAAAACAGCAACTGCTGTCTTGTGGTGCTTTGCTCCTCCAAGAGAATGGGATCAGGCATTCTGCACAGGATATTGTTTGTAGATTCTCCGGAGAGGTTGTCTTTGAACAACCACTTGAAAACTCCATGCCTTGGTTTCCCCATCAAGTCATCATCCAGGATGTCTTTTACCTGTCAAAAAAAAAAAAATTATACATACATAATCAACAAATACATATATTGAGTTCGTTTTATCACAATTTTTGAAAGTTTGGAATATTCCTACATACTGAGTGCAGATAAAAGATTGTTCAAAAGCCATGTACATGTCACCCGCAATTGAAATATAGTTAAAACATTTTGCTGCATAGTTATTCCGTAAACCAAGCAATAAAATACACAAACTACAAATACAGTAGACTCTTATTTTTTAAAAAAATGGAATTTTAGAAAAAAAAAACTGTTACTGTAGACAACAAAAGTATGTGTAGCCATCCAATTTGAAGAGCTGTGTTTTATCTAACAATCTTCATTCAAAGACATCTAATAATAAAACATTTCCAGTAAGTTTTGAATACACTTGTATAGGATTATAGAAATTTGGAGGAGGCCGTGAGTTATCGCTATCTTCGAAAGGTAATGTGTAATATTTATTTTTTGCTGCAGACAGCAATTGAGTATCAACACCTCTGCACAATGTTTGCCCTCTTGAATTTCTTTTCTGTTTGATTATTTAGTAATGTACGCAATATTTATAGATTTTGGGAAATAAATACAGAATACTTCTGTACATAAAAGCAATGTATGTTTATCATAGAAAAATAAAAGTTGACCTCCAATCTATCAACCCACCTAGCAACCTTTCCTGGCCAAAGTTTCAAAAAAAAAAAAAGGATAGGTGTAATTCTTGGTATCGCCAATACCTAGTTGCCGTGCGGAGAGCAGTGTTTTAGATGCATTATGAGATAGCTTACAGGACAAACTTGACCTGGTTTTGGCTGCTCATGCACTCAGATCATGCTCTATCTTTATCCAGAGGTATTTTTGTTGAAGATTTCTTCGCTTTCCATCATGTGACCAGCACATTGAATCAGTAAAACTTAAAAACTTCCAACTCTTTTAAGCTGAATTTTAACCAAGAAAAAAGGGATGGCAATGGAAAAGCAGACAATTAACTCCATTGAATCATATGGGAACTGCGACCTCTTAGCGTGAGACAACCAGAAGTGAACAAGGGCACAAAAGAATCCCAAAGTGTATCTGTGACAGAGCTCTTCAGCATGCACAGAATTTTTTTGCGCACTGGCGATACCGAGAATTGATTGCAACTTCATGAAAATATGCATACATACCTTATCACTGGAAAGCAAACATGCTTGGCATGATGAAAAGATGCTCTGGGCACTCAGAGATTTAAAAAATTTCCACCAAAAGCTGTAGAACACGGCAATGCAGCTTCTATAAATAGAATGATAGTAACATAGGGTGAAAACCCCGATAACCACAGATATGGCTACACGACAACGGATAAAGATATTACCAAAAACAACAAAAGGAGGGCTAACTATAATTGTACATAATCATTCAAAAAGATATCTATGATAAAATCTTTATAATAAAAAAGAATATGCCATAGTGTCAAAAAATATGGAGGCCATGGCTTCTATCTTTGAAGGGTAACAATCACTGTTTGTTTCACACTGTAGAAAGCAATTCAATATCTCCTACAAACATCCTACACAAATTGCTCTGCAATCATTTATTCATGTATGCACTATAAATTTATATACTTTAAAAATGAATAAGAACTAGTCATGTACATAAAAGGAACTTCTTTTTTTTTGTCATGGTCTGGAAAAAAAAAAATATATATATATATATATATATTATGCACCCTTAATATATTTAAGAGTGCCAATGTAGCAGCCTTTTTGGCCAAAAAAAAAAAAAGGAAGATTACATAATGAAATTAAAATATGCATTCACACCTTATCACTGAAAAGCAGACAGGCTAGTCATGATGAAGGGATGCTCTGGGCACTCAGAAAATCTCCACCACGAGCTGTAGAACAGGGCCACGCAGCTTCTATAGTGATAATCGTATCAGAAGAAAACCCCAAATACAGTGCATGCACACATGTGGCTACATGACAATGGACCAAAATATCATGGAAGACAACAAAATGAAGACTACACATGTACCAGTTCTATGACATCTACAAATAAAATATTTACAATACATAATAGCATGGCATTAAAAATATGGAGGTCATGGCTTCTTTGAAAGGTATTACTGTTACTTGTAATGTTTGTTTTCCACTGTAGAAAGAGATTTAATATCTCCTACACAATTTGCTTAGTGGTCATTAATTCATGTATGCAATACAAATTTATAATCTTCATTAAATAAATACAAAATAGTTCTGTAAATAAACATAACATCGCAGAATTTCTGCGAAGTGAAGTTGCGGAACTTTGGTCATGTCATATATTTATTAGAGCAGAAAGATTTGGGGCTGATTTCATGACAGGGATCGTTTTTAGGACACGACACAGGCCAGCAAAGAGCAAACATGCATGGTGGATGGTGCGACAGCTGGAATGAGGCTCTGCACAGATAACTGTCCAGGCCACAAAAGACAGGGTGTTATGGACATATTGTACATTGAGTCAGGGTCACTCAGCTCCAACGAGCCCTCCCGCAAAATCACAAAAATATGTATATACACCTCACCGTAACACTGGAAAGCAGACAGGCTGGGCATCAGCATGATGATCAAAGGGACGCTCTGGTCACTCAAGACACAGATTGAATCACTACTAAAAGGTGCAGAACAGGGCAGCACAGCTTCTCACATCAGTTGCTAGTTGTCTAGTCTATATCAAAACATAGAAATAGAATCTAAATAAATTAATCATATCATGAGAGAACTGCAATCCATGAGCTCATGTGGATGAAGGACAACATTAACAACGTTAGAAGTCGAGTTTGCACTTTGCTTAGGCAGAAATAAATCAAGCCAAGTCCCGATGTAGGCCTGGTAAATTTTCTTTTCTAACTTGTTTGATCATGGGTGTCTACATACACTAACGATATCGTGTGGTTACACTTGCACTTAGGACTCATGTCACTAGCGTAGCGCTAGCCTGGCTTTCGAAATTCAATATTAAAATGTTACAGTTACACTCGTTTCGTAAACTGAATAGCGAGTTAACGTTAACACGGTTACAGTGCGTCAGCTCACGATGGACAGTGGAGTTAAACTTGTATTCAGCCATTTTAAGTACCACTCTTGACTTAGCTTTCGTTCACTGCTGTTCTGTCACTGTCATTTTGGTTTTATTTTGAGGAAAAAATATTACGAAAAGATGAAAAGAAAGATTGTTTGAAGCTGGAAGCAACGAAGAATTTACTGACAAAAAATAACACATGTGGGACTTGGCTCAGTTATCGTCCGTGTGAACTCGAAAACGAGTAGTGAAAGCAAGCATACAGAGAATCTCAAAAGAATTTCTAATAATGCCAGCAGGGCCATTAATCCTAAAAATACGGAAGATTCTACTCTAGAATGCAAAATTTACCTTTTGTCAGCGAGAGTCGTAATCACCTCCGTCATATTCAGATCTGAGCAGTCGATGCTGGATTGTACGCAATGCAGACATAAGTCACATAACACGGGAAATTTCATGCGAACGATACGCAACCTCGGACAGAACGGCGCGAAACGAGCAGGTAAGCAAGACATGGGAACGATCTGTCTGAGTTACGCGCGTGCGAACACACGTAACGAAGACCGATTGTCGATTCTGTCCACCGTTCGTGCGTCCCACCAAGCGGAGCGTACCCACTGAACGCACGTAACATACTGGACAGAATTAGAAACGGAAGCTGAAGCTAGATAACTAAATGTTCTGAAAAGACAGCTATGCTTTTGGCGCGAAACCGAAAGCAGATGTCTAACTTCAGGGTAGTGTCGGCGTTTCCGTGTTAAATCGAACGACTCTGGAGTGTCTCAACCAGCAGTTACGTACGTTCGCGGCGTGGACAGAAAATTGAATTTGGTAACTTTGAATACGGATATTAAATATTTGATTTAATCTTCTGTTGAACTAGTGAAACCTAACTTGAAACTGTGGTCAGCAAAGTGTATGTAACACAAAATAACTGCACTCTGACGCCTGGAAACCAAACGAAATTGAGGCCGAACGTACGTAACTGAAGTAGGACAGAACGCCGACCTTTTTGGTCCAGCTTGCTTTCCACTCTCTCAAAACTCGTGTAATCGTTCAGGGCGAACAAGAAAATGATTTCTCGGTGCATTGACGATAAATTTTGAATTATAATCCATCCAGGGTGCGTGTCTTCTAAGAAAATTTATTTTATACAAGTTACAATTTATGTCAATTTTTATTTCAAATTTGCACATTATCAACAATATTAAATAAAAACAAACAAACCAGCAGATCACAAAAAAATGACAAAAAGACTCAACGAGGTTGAATATTTTATTTCACCTTGCCACATTCATTCACGAAATAAACAAAAAAAGATGATAAAAACAAATATATTCAAATGAAATTGCTCTATGTCTAGAGTGCATAAAACTACCCATTTACCGTGGAATTGCCCATCTGTATGCTTATTATATATTTATATACTTGCATACCTGTCGTGTGGCATTGCTTTAATCTGCTTAATGATGACTTTATATCAAAATTGTGTAAAATTTGCTTTGATAGCATTCATACAGGTATAGGTATACATTGTAGTACTTGATTTTAACAAGATATCACATTTGAAGATGAAAAATTTGTGGTCATTTTGATCCCCCCATGATGGAATCTTTCTATTCTCTCTCTCTTTTCCATCTTTTAATGAACATGTTAGGAGATGAAGGCTGTCCGCTGCCCAACGGACAAGCTGTCCCTTACCAACAGGGCTGTGCTCTCAGACAAAGACCCCTTCTCCAGATCTGAGTAAGTACATGATGCTCAATTTTTTATTTATTTATTTTTTCTGTTGGATGGATGAAGATGAAAGAGAGAGAGAGATGAAAACATAGTGGGTCAAATCCAGAAACAACACAAAGCAGACCATTCCCCTCCCCCCCCCCAAAAAAAAAAAAAAAAATAAAAAATAAAATGAATAAATATGAAGATAGTGATAATTGATAAGGCCAAGTAAAAAAAGAAACCAGTTTCTCGTCCTCGCGCGCATCGATTTTGGCCGCCGCATCGATTTTTTTACTATTTACTATTTTCAAAATGGCGCTGAAAATACCAAGAAATTCATAATTCTCGTCCCAGCCCGCTGCCCGCCCGCATCGATTTTCAGTTGCGGCATCGACTTTTTTTTTTATATTTACTATTTTTTCGGCCGTGTCTGTAGCTGTCCAAATCGGGTCCCCATCGCACGCATGAACACATTCGAATGTGTAGAGGCCCGTACACTCTGCTCTGTAACGTTGCATCTCCAGTGACGGCGATGTATTTTGAAGAGAAAATGAGTGCGCTTTTCCAGCAAATGTGGAATTGTAAAATGGGTGTATCTACAAAATAAATAACTTTTCCACGGATTCTCGTTTGTATCGTATTTCTGCGGGATACTTTTCTTTACGACGTAAATTCACGGACACGGCCGTGAATCGTAACATCTGTAGTGTGGTATACAGGGCAGGGGAAGCTCGGTATATAAAACGAACACTGCTATAACGAGATATCGGTTATTACGAGGAAATTTTCCGGTCCCAAATTTCCTTCCACACAAGTCCATGTGAAATGCTACTCTTATAGCGAGATCGGCAATAACGAAATAACTGCTATAACGAGATAAATTTTGTGATTTCCAAACAAAGAAAAACATAGCCAATACAAACCTGATATAGCGAGGTAAAGCAAAATGTCTTCGGGTAAAGCTTAACTTCGCCTGTGCTATCACGGTCCGAGATTGTAAAGCTCGATGCGCCAAAAACTGTCTTGTACACACACATTTTCTTCATGACAGTTCACTCTACAGCTAGCCCCGCATGTTGTACGCGTATGTATGTGTGTGTTTGCGCACTGATACATGCAGAAAATGTGGCGGGACGGCCGTATACATGACATCATCATGACATTTAGCAAGTGTGAGGCAATCTGATGCTGTGATTGGCTTTCTACGTAGGGACTTCCCCATCTACACACACACATGCAGTTATAATGTACATACAGAATGTGTCACACACACACACACAGCATTGTGCAGACCATATTCAAGCTTTCCACACACAACACCCATACCATAACCACATACCAATCCACAGACGATCTTGACACAATCGCAAGCTATGTAGATTTACAAATTCAAACATATATTCTACAATTAATAAGAAAAACATTCTTGATATCGGATTTCATTGGCGAAAAAAACATCTTCTTACCCATAAAGGTGAGTAATTACCTCACACACATTACCAAGACACAGTTATCAGTACCTGGTATTGATTGAAAGATGATGGGTAGTCCCACGTGTGCAAATTAATGTCTTTATGTTATGCCTTCTTTTATGCCTACTGATATAACGAGATATCGGCTATAACGAGGAAAACGACCCGGTCCCGACCATCTCGTTATATCGAGTTTCCACCTGTACAATCATCATCCAAATGACGAGTGATTATCAAATGTCTTTTTAGAACATGAAGAAACATCTTTGTTTAATGCTATAAAGCCATAAATCGTATCATTTTGACATCCATCTGCAATTGTACAAGCCAGTTTCCAGTTGAATGTGCTACAATTGTATACCTGTGAAGAAATGCATAATTATACATACACTGTATACCAGCTGTGTGGACACAAAATGTCACAAACACAATAATAAATAAAGCAGTGTTTTGAATATCATGGAATTTATTTCAGTCGTACATTTGTTGAAAGACATGTTTTATACCTGTTTCAATTTATAGCACAATACATCAGAATTGCAAGTACACTGGTATCAGAAATGCCATTACAACACGAAATACCAGTATTAAGATGGTCATTTTCCCTTGACATCTGTAATGGAAAGAAAAAGCAAATGTATTTCTGCATGCATGAAGTTTCATTTCAAGTATGCTATATCTATTTGTTTGAAAATGCACAGAGTGCAGGCAAGACATACACTTGGGACCTGGTCTCTCATAACACAGCTACCACTTAACAGAGTGATATTTCATTTCATAAATTGGATATAGAAAATAGTAAAGCCCTCTCTCGTTACTTTTCTCAGAATTACCGGACGAGAAACACATATTACTTTCATTTTGACAATCCTCGAAAAAATAGTAAGATATCAAATAGTAAGGACCTCCCTCATCGCCTTGCTCAAAAAACCCGGACGAGAAACTACTTTCTTTTTTTACTTGGCCTAAAGTGTGACAAGATGATAAACGTATGATGCCAGTATATTTCATTATTAAAACTATTTGCTTAATACATTTTGTTGAAAGTGTTTTTCATTTGTATTGCAGTGTCTCTGTCCATTGCATAATTCCTGTCCCATAGGGCATTGAACTGAGGGTAAAAAATTAAGTTGTGTTGGATGTCCAAGTTGACCCTCAGTCAATCTTTTCTTTATGAGATCTTTAAAAACTCCTCAACTTTTTAAGAGGATTTTTTTTTTTTTATACCAGGTTCCTATAGGGAGGGGTATACATGTAGTTGCCCCATGCAATTGAGTATGAGTCATCTCCAGATTCCCAGGGTATCATTCAATGTGCTGACTTCCCAGCACTTCTCAGATATATCAAAAAGTTATTGAACACCTCTCTCTTTATTTACATGTATGTGCTATTTAGGGCTTTAGAATAGCATAGCATTTCGACGTCGACACTTGGCGCTCCATACAAATTGTCCATGGTTTAAACCATGGTTTCAATTGTACCACCTTCGTGAATTCAGGCCCTAGAGTTTATGACATCTTGCTTATGTGTACATCAATATAAAGAAAATAAAAGAAGAATTCCACAAAAATTCATTTTTCATGAAAATTACACATTCAGTCAACGTGTTGACATACATGCATGAGTTAAGGGTAATATTATTCCCCTTGCTCTCTGAAAGAGGTAAGTCATGTGCTCTTTCATTAAGCTAGAAAAGTGAGAGTATGTTGAATTTTCTTTAATTTACTTATATTGTTGTCCACACATGATGTCATAAAATGTGTTCTGATAATGTTGCTGCTTTCACTCAATCCACATTGCTCTTTGGGTTTGGGTTTCCTTTAATGAGATACAATGTAATGTGTAGATATGCATACTTCCATAGTTAACCCGTTGAGGACTAGTCCTGAATGTACTTGAACAGGTGTCTATGGGAACTGATGTTAGAGCAAAATTAACTCTTCCTCGATAGGCTAAACTTGCTAATTGAAGTTAATAGGGAAATTCTGTTCAAAGGCTACAGAGCATGTATGGAATTTGAATAGATTTGGGCCAAGGTTATGGTGCAATGAGTAATTTACTACATTGATTCTGGCTAAGACTCTGAACTTGTCACTAGTCATAATTTAAGGTCAAAGTCTGACCTAATCATTATTAATATGCCAATTTTAGAAACATTATATGGCACAGTTTTACCAGCTCATGTGTACTGTAGATTCTTCTATAAATGGGAAATTCTTTCTGTCTCTCAGCTGTCAATCTTTATTGGCCAAGGATCAAAGGTTGTCAATATTTTCTAGCATCACAAAATAGGAAGAAATGTATTGTATGTGATGGAATTAATTTTTTTGTTGAAAAAAGCCCCCCAAAACACCTTATGTATAATGTAGAAAGGCCTGTCAAGTCCAAATAAGGTGCCTGACCTGAAGGGTTATCTATGAGGAAGTATACAGTGTGCTTTAATATCTGACTTAATAATACACATTTGTAGGTGTATACTGTAAAAGTGGATATTTTTGCGCGACTAATTTTTCGCGCTCGGGTGGGTAAGAAGAGTTTCGCGTGTTTTTAATTCCGCGGAATCACGACATCACGCACAGGAACAAATGGCAAACAAAAATATTCGTGTGCTTTTATTTTCGCGCTAGTTTCTGGTTGCGCGAAATGCGCGAAAATTTCAACACCGCGAAAATTTCCACTTTTACAGTACGTAATGAACCAAAGTTTTTATTGTTCTTATATAAATGTTTTGTTTTGTTTTGTATTGTTTTGTTTTATACACAAACAGGTTCATTGAAGTGTACACAGGTCCTGGACAGAGTTTTGTGTTCACAACATGCTCTTTTAGTGACATCAAACCTGGTGAAATAGGATTCAGCCTGCCACAGGTAAGATAACTATGCCAGTTTTGGAAATTGTGTTAGCTGTGAATGCCAATTAAACTGTTTGTTTGAATTTGTGTGACAGATTGTGCTGATTTTTGATGACTCCCAAATGTTGGGTTGTCAATATTCAACATACTTGCAGAATGCAGGAAAGTTACGTACTGGAAATGTTGTTTTCATACAGTGTATTTTACTTTATGTGTGACAGCCCATTACCTCATACCATAGGTCATGCAATGCTTCCATGCAAAGTATGGTCCTGTATTTAAAGGATACAACAAACAAAACCAGCAGTGCTTAATTGTCGTACCATAAGGATGAATGTTTTAAAATTCATATTCCTCACTGCAGCATGCATTAGATTTTTATATGTCAGAAGTTTCTCATGTTTTGAAGATGTTTGCGTTCATAAGAAGTGCATAAAGACACAAAGATCTCTGAATACACAAGGAGTACATACAGTTGTAAAGACATGTAGATCATGGAATTCAAAAGGAGTACATAAAGACATGAAGGCTTGTGAATGTTGATATTGATTGTGGGAAAAAAAGTATGTTGTGGCTGTAATTGTTATGTATAAGGGTCTGGGAATACAAAATCATTATTTTGCTTTTTTTGTGTGTGTGGATGAAATATGCAAATTTTTAATGGTAATCTCATTAAGGTAGCATGTCTTTATTCACAGTGTCCAGGTACATTCCTTCAAAATTTACCATCTTCCATAGACGACTTGCTCAAAATCTATACTGTCACACTGTCTAATAGCAGCAAGCCCCAACCCAGAGTAGTAGGGGTTCAGCCCAAATGCTTTTATTGAGAGCACAGACATTGCAAAACTAGATGAGAAAGCTGAACAAGAAAGGGAGAGAGAGAAAATAGGGAGATTTAGAGAGGAAGAGATGAAAGCAAAAAAGGAAGAAAGAAAGAAGAAATATCAGTCTATCAAGATCGTGTATGTTGGAAATCTTGGATGGCGTATAGTTCATAAATTGCCAACGGCCAGTGAAAATTACCACACAGCGAAAAGCTCTCATGTCGATTTTGTTTTTGCCAGGGTGTAATCAGTGTTTAGAGACATGTGGTACCTAGGAGAGTCTGCATTTTAATGACTTGGTTTGTAGCCAGTGATATTTAAAAAATCTGTGTTGTTCTGCCTATTGAGTGCCCCTCCCTTATTTTTTTTTCCCACAATGCAGTTTATGTAGTTTTGTCTACTATTTGAAATCAGTGATTATTGGCACATTTTTCATCCTAAGAAGCCTCTAGAGGTGGCTTCTCTGTGTGCACTGAAACAAAATGATGGATATACATCTAGCACAGAATGGCCATCTTGAAGCATACATGTAAATCATAGTCCCATGAAACTATAGATGTGGAAATGTACAATGTACAGCATGTTATGATTCTTATGTATAACAAAACTTTGCAAGCGATAGTTGAAGGCCACATCATACAAGTTGTACATTTAATTATGCATTGATAGAACTAGAAATCTGAGCAAAGCGATTACACACTTGCATCGCTGATGGGTGCAGCAAGTAAAGTATGCATGACTATCAAAAATAGCTTGTGTAGAAATTATTTAAAGACAAAGAAGAGCTCCATGCAACAGTATCAAAGTGCATTGTAAAGCTGTACGTCTTGTACTTCAAATCTACTATGTTAATAGTATAAATTCATCCCCTTCAAAGTACATAACACATCAATTCATGACTACAGGATACACATTGTACCATGCTAATCTTACCAGATTTTGAAGCAAACCTTCTTGAAGAAGTAGAATTTATGATTTCATCTATTATGAGGTTTGCAGATGTACAGATAGTTATTCTAAAAACCAGTGTTTAGCTGTAGATCTGTTTGAATCCTTTCGTCTTTATTGTCATGTTATAATTGTCAGTCCTTCATCTGTATGAAACTATTTAATTGTGTACATTTAAATGTCTGACTGTAATTTGTATTTTTCTTTGTTGGAAGTGATACGGATGAAGTGAAATGAAATAAAATTTGCTACCAATTACCACTATTTTTCATTGTGGTAGTAAAGGTACAAAGTAGCAGTAGTTAGTAAGATTGATACCAGTAGTTTGTACATTGTCGCAGTAGAACTTGAAGTAATGATGATAATGGTTGTTATAATATTAGTAGTGGAAGTAATTTATGATAATAATGTAAAAAATTCAAGATTACTGTATATGACTTTTTGACTGCACCATCACCATAATTACTCTCATTGTCGCAAAGATTTGTCACTACAGAAACAACATTTATATTATTGTCCCCGCCGAACGAGTTCGAGCAGGGGACTATGAAACGGGCTCCGTACGTGTGTGTGTCCGTCCGTGTGTTCGTGTGTGCGTCCGTGTGTGATCAAAATCTTCAATTTGCTACTTCTCTGTCATTTATGAGCCAATTTTGATTCTGTTTGCTTTATATGATAGCACTACATGGGAGCTTTGAAACTTCTACACAGAATTTCAGTCGTGACCTTTGACCTTGACCTTTGACCTATATTGTACATTTTGCTACAAAATGCTACTCCTTCGCCATTTCTAACCCGATTTCGATTCCGTTTGCTTTATGTGATGGCACTAGGTGAGGGCTTCAAAACTTCTACACAGAATTTTGACCTTTGACTTCTTTGACCTTTGACCTTGATTTTTGACCTGTATTGTACATTTTGCTACAAAATGCTACTCCTTCGCCATTTCTAACCTGATTTCGATTCCGTTTGCTTTATGTGATGGCACTAGGTGAGGGCTTCAACACTTCTACACAGAATTTTGACCTTTGACTTCTTTGACCTTTGACCTTGATTTTTTGACCTATATTGTACATTTTGCTACAAAATGCTACTCCTTCGCCATTTCTAACCCGATTTCGATTCCGTTTGCTTTATGTGATGGCACTAGGTGAGGGCTTCAAAACTTATACACATAATTTTGACCTTTGACTTCTTTGACCTTTGACCTTGATTTTTGACCTGTATTGTACATTTTGCTACAAAATGCTACTCCTTCGCCATTTCTAACCCGATTTCGATTCCGTTTGCTTTATGTGATGGCACTAGGTGAGGGCTTCAAAACTTGTACACAGAATTTTGACCTTTGACTTCTTTGACCTTTGACCTTGATTTTTTGACCTATATTGTACATTTTGCTACAAAATGCTACTCCTTCGCCATTTCTAACCCGATTTCGATTCCGTTTGCTTTATGTGATGGCACTAGGTGAGGGCTTCAAAACTTCTACACAGAATTTTGACCTTTGACTTCTTTGACCTTTGACCTTGATTTTTTACCTATATTGTACATTGGCTACAAAATGCTACTCCTTCGCCATTTCTTACCCGATTTCGATTCCGTTTGCTTTATGTGATGGCACTAGGTGAGGGCTTCAAAACTTCTACACAGAATGTTGACCTTTGACTTCTCTGACCTTTGACCTTGATCTTTTGACCTATATCGTACATTTTGATACTAAATGCTACTTCCGGCGGGGACATATTTTACGCACCGCGTAATTTCTACTTTTCCTTGTATTGGATGGCTATGAATTACCAGGGAATATTGCACAAGTTAGGGCCAATATTGCGCGAATTGAAGATGAGTGCAATTTATTGACTCTAACGAGTGCAATGTTCCCTGGTATTCCATGAATGAAGACCATCCAATATAATTATTAGCATCTATGCAATCAAGTACAGCATTAGCAACCATGAACTGCACAAAATTACCCAACTTCTACGAGTTCGTCTTTGAAGTTGACTCGGCAGTCCCATCCCAGCGCTGAAAAGGGGAAGCCCCTAAAACTGCGTATGAAACAAACAACTAGCAAGATGTTTGCGCGCTTGTGAAAAATGTAACAAAATGACGCGCACTAGTAGCAAGCGTTTGCGCATTCAGCAAGCGCTCACGCAATAAACGAGACAGAATTGAATATGGTGTGATCTTGAACGGCAAGTTAGAGGTCGCACTTAACTTTTTTTTTTAACTAGCCAGGCGGACTACTTAGAATCAATTTTGACACTGAAGTAATATTTTGGCTAGCCAGATGGACTAGTTACTTCAGAATTTTATGATTTTTAGCTAGTCCGACATGATTTTGGGTGGCCAATGGCCAGCGGACCATCGCCAATTTCGAACCCTGAAGTAACAACGGTAGCCTATGGGGAAATCAATGCGTTGGTCTATGCGATTCGTTCAATATGCTCTGATATTGAACGGTAAAAATTGAGCGGACTACAATACGCGTTTTTAATGCGCCGCTAAAACGTCCTATATAGATGATAATAGAAGTTTCAGTGAGAATTCTTTGTTCACTGTGACTGATAGGGATATCAAAGGAGATTTGTGTCTTTAAATGGGTATGTGTGGCGTATAATTATGGTCATTTGCAACTTCAGGGTATTTTTACACACATTTGACAAAGGGTCTGCATAATGCAGACTATTCCCAATCTATCTGAACAACTGAGACAAACAGGTTGAAGGCAAGCACACTAGATTTTGACATGAATATCATGTCAGAAGAAAAAAAAAAGTCTGTTGTGTACTAAGCTCTCTACATTTCATGCAGAGATGGAATCTGCTGTTTGTCGATGTGTCTTCCCTTATTCTCTTTCTTTGCTCAATATTCTTTTTTTTCCCCCTTTCTCTCTCAACCTTTCTACTGGAACGGTTTCCTAGTCTCATGTTTCTCGATACATTAGCTGAAATCTGCTGTTTGTTGACTTGTGCATTCCCGTATCATTCTTTTTTCCTTGTTCCATATTCTCTCTTTTTTCCTCTTTTCCTTTCTGACTCGGCCCTTCTCTCTCTCTCTCTTTCCACTGTATTATCTTTCTCTCACTGTTTCTCATCCCCTTTATAATACCCTTTCCTTTTTCTGTTCAGTAACCTTTTTTTTCTCTTTCCCTTCTGACTTGGTCATCTTTTTATTTCTCTCTCTCTGTCTTCCCTGTCTCTCCCCATCTCTTTTTATCTTTCTATCTTTCTGTCACTGTTTATTGTCTATCCTTATACTCTCTCATACTTACATCTTATTCTCTATTCCTTTCTGATACAGTCCTTCTCTCTTTCTCTCCCCTCTCTCTCCATCTTTTTTCCCACCTTTCTATACCCCCCCCCCCCCCTGTATATAGTTACATGGCTTTGTAGTAATTTTCATCAAGCGAAGTCAGCGCTTCCTGAGATGGAGTAGCTCATGCGTTGCACGGGTCTGCTTGCGTGGATGAAATTATAATTTGACTGACTTCATCCAGCTTGGCATTTCTAGCCCTTTGAGCACCAAATCCCTGTGGGCAAGCCTAATAACATAATCAGCATGCAAACCATGATATCACCCACCATAATAAACTATCAGATATATTTTTCTGTCTCAGCAACTGCAATTGAAACCTTAAAATGTTTTTGGTTTGGTGCTGTATTGCAACTGATTAGAATTTCATGAATTTGAATTGGTGCTGTATATTTTCATTGCAATTTATATAATACATTGTTAGAGTTTTATTACTGTTCTCATTTCACTCAAAATAGTGTTCTTGTTGTTGTTGTTGTTGTTGTTGTTTTTTTTGGGGGGGGGGCAGGGATGATTTTGATATTAATGATAAGATGGTCATCTTTGTAGTCACAAGTCCCAGTCACTCGATGGGCTATAAATTTACATTTGCGCTGATTCTGGATGGGGTGTCTATGACAGGAGGAGGAATGTAATGGTTATCATAGCAATAACTTATCATGGAAGTGTAGCAGACATGCTGAATATCATTGAGTGCATGTACGTTGCAATAAATACTTGTAGGCCATGATGTCAAGATGTGACTACTTTACTCCCGCTGTAGCTGAATTACCAAGTGATCAACAGAGAAAATTATTCTGCAAAAGGTAAAAAGTATAACATACCATTGTGGTGAAATTGATTTACATCTGACAAACTGTTCCTTTGAAGTGACTGTGAAGAGTATATGACATGATTTTAGTGCTGCATAGTTTATTCCTCCATCTTAGAATAGTTTGTTTGGGACTGGGGTTCTCTTTTTTTTCTTTCATTTCATTAGTAACTCCACATGACACCTGCATCCACAAGTTAGCATTCCAATTTTGATCCTCCCTGTTCTATTGATTTCCAAATTATAGGAATTGTCATCATCAGTCATTCAAAATGAACATCAAAATTGTGATTGTGTCTGTTTACAAACAGTTGTGGTGAATACCAAGTGCATATGATACATGGCTAGTATAATGAATCCACATACATGTAGAGAGACTCAGCTGGTCAAGTGGTTGACTGTTATTAAAATAAGCTACGAGGTATTATTGCATCTCTGTAGACTACCAGCTGTTATCTCAATATCAAGGATGAGTTGTTGTTGTTGTTGTGTTTTGGTTTTTGTTTTTGTTTTTTTTTGCTAGAAGTTAATTATGTAGACATGTTCTTCTTCGCGTCACACACACTGCATGCATCCAGCTTTACAATCTGGCCGTGTGATTTTATATGTGGAAGGGAGTGGACATTTCTAATGGGCGATCACAAAATGTTTCAGAATTACATTTGATTCTGCTATTTCTCAATAAACCCATGATTCTTTAAAAGAAACAAACTTATTTCATGGATGTAAAGTTGCTTTGTAGAAGTGATACTTAAACAAGAGAAATCCTCTAAAAGCTGAGCACTGCTCTACTGCACGCTTGTAGTGGGAAGCGAGAATTAATTGACATGCATATCATGTACAGTATGTAGCACATGATGATGTACACACTGTGCCAAACAATGATAGATTTCTTTAAAGCATGCTGTAGTCCTAAAGTAAAGCTGAATAATACTTTTTTTTGTGGGGGGGGGGGGGATGGGAGGTATTTTGTTTTAATTCTCCATTGTTGCATGCAGGGCCCAAGGTACCAATTTTAGAGATGCACCTGCCTTTTTATCGGCTTGGCAGAAAAATAGACTCACTTTCTTAATCTTTCTTCCCACTGCCTGCTTCTTATGCCTTCGTATTTACAATTTCGCTTTTGTTCCTTCTTATCTCCACCTACTTTACCCTTCTCCCTTCTTTAAAATAGTATCATCTCATACTTGATTTCAGTAGGTCTTTGATAACATTGTTATTTTTAGATGTCCTGCTCAATGTAGAGCTACTTTTATGCATTGAATCACATTTTGTGTTTGGCAATGAAGACAGAAATTGTGGCCTAACTTTGTAATTGCCATCATCATTAGAGATTACCATTCTAAATTATGCATGGCATTTACACACCATATACAATTGTATGCTTTACTTACTAGCTCCCTACAAAGACATGTGTACACACAAATGAATGAAAACTGTTATACAGTGATCGAATAATAAACTGACTAACATTGTTTGGAGGGTCCATGATTTCTGAGAATTAAAAGTTTTGTCCTGACCTTTAACCCCAGAAACACTGTGCACAAACTTGACAGTATCACAGGCCTGCAGATTCAAATGCACGTGTAATGTTTTACGATCACCTAAAGTAAGTCTTGTATTAAAATATGTGTCTTTAAAAAAACAAAACACTCAAAAAATGGAATGGTACTTTTGCTGATAATGACACTTTGTTTGGCCGCAACGTATTTGATGCAGAGTATACAATGTACCACTGGATGAAAAAGAGCGAACAAACTTTCTGATTAAAGTCATAGTCTTGATTTTGCAATGTGACAACTTCTTTGCATAATTGCAATTTCATTCTCCCACATTTCTCATACTGTAAGAGCAGGTTTTTGAAATTCGCTGAAATTTTGCTGCTGAAAATTGTGTTTAGAAAACGGTACGTTCTATTGTATGCCCTTCAATGACTTCATACAGAGTCTTCGTTGAATTTGTATGTGAGGCAGTCATGTGCTGATCTTAAAGGCATAATTTACCATTTGCAGATGAAACAAAAACCCAGCATTAGTGCTTTGAAGTACAACATGTACTCTAAAATGAGAGTTAGAGATAGAAACAACCACTGTAAAAAAAAATCCCTATTTGAATCGATGTTAAGTCTTGTTAACTACACAAAATGTGAACAATAGTTATAATAAAAATGTTTCCAGACTATTAACCATCTACAGTTACGGTTTAATGAGAAAAACACTGATATCTCCTTATATTTTAGGCTTTATTTCGAAAATTTTATATGGTAGGATGTTTTGTGATACAACAGACCTACACGTATGCATTAAATGTGATATCTTGAACATTTTTTAAATCACTGCTCCCAAAGGTAAACAGGACCTTTAATTAGTCAAGTGTGCTTAATCTGGCGAAGATGTGAAGATAGTAGTGTAGGAACAGGATAATACCTACAGCCTACACTATTTGATGTCAGTATTACAGCACTGTATAGCATAATTTGAGTGGGACTGATAAGGGTGTGTGACAAAGAGATCATGTTGATTTTTTGCTTGTGTAGAGAGCAGTATCTCCTTACTGTAAATACTGGCATGATTTTTTGTGTAGTGATGTGACTGACTTATAAGATCTATTTTTGAACTTCCTGTTCAATGAATTTAATACTATAAGGTTGATGGGCATATCTGTTGTACACAACCATAGAGCTGTATATTGCTTCTTTGTATAATAGTCTTGTTCCAATTCCCAGAAAGCTAATGGAATGAATGTTTCTCCAAACTAGGTTGTACAACCGTAGCTGTGAGCATACAATATGCAACTGCTATGCCCTGAGGTGAATTTTCTCAAGATTTTGAGTACATTTAATCGTAGCATTTCTTCCAAATCTCATAGAGATTTTTAATGTCTTTTTTTTTTTATATCCAATCAATGTATGTAGTCTGGAAGGTATGAGTCAATGACATGACAATGGTATTCTAGATTTAAAAAAAAAAGAGTATCAGTCTTGAAATCAAGCTAGATTGCCTGGAGCCCTGGGGAGGCACCATGTCTCGATTGCAACCAGATTGATCAATATCTCCCCCAACAGTAAATGTAAACAGAGGCCACCCTTTTATTCTCGCATCCTACACTAAGTAATGGAATTTTGACTTCTAGCCTTCCTTTCTGGTTGTGCAGCAGTATTCCATGTACTCTACTGTAATACTACACCCCATGTGTACATGCATATTCTGGTGTTGTAAAAAGGTCAGGATTCTGACAAAATGTTACTTGTTTGTAGTGAACTTATATATTGTCGGTTTACGGCATGAAAATGCACAGCTTGTTTTGTTTTTCTTTGTTGACAAACATAATAAAAAACCTTTAATAGTACTTTTGACTTTGTGTGTATTTTACAAATTCCACTCGGTCTTTTACAAGAAAAAAAAATCAGCTAAAACCTAAGAAATTGATTGTAATTGGACTCTAAGCCAGAGCCTAGATGTACAGCTGTATGTGTACAGGTACATTGTACAGCTGCATTAAAAAAAAGACTTGAATTCTGTTTTAGTATCGTGTGCGATTTCAGATGAAACTCTGCATGCGTCAGAACCCATGACCTATATGTTCAGTAATCAGATGAAAAATAGCAATGAGTGACCACTCATTCCTATCTTTAAAAATACAACATTTTGTCATATAAATTTTACCATGTGTTGAACTGTGAAGGTATCATTGTGACTTCTCAACCAATACTGAAATACCTGTATACAATATTTCAACATTTTTTTTTTAAAGTTTACAATAGATTGATTGACAAAGAAAATTGTAAGCATGATGATAATCATTGTTTTCAAGTGTGTGTTATACATTTGTAATTTATACGTGAACAAAATAATACAGATCAAAGCTAGAATTATAAATATCAAGAATGTGCCTTGATAATGTATTGAATTCCGATATGACAGACCAAGGTTTGTTTTAAAGACTTTAAATGCTCTTTGTTGTTCTTTTTTTTTCTCTGCAAACATCATATTGTTTACCATTTTATTTCACTTTTGAATATTGCAAGAGGTCAGCCTATGATGACATATGTGACACTGGTAACCATGGTTACAGTGGATGACACATTTAGATCATTGTGCACTTTATACTGTACAGGTGTATATAGTATACCATTAAAGGTGCATAGTCCCGGTAGTGTAGAGGGCGCTGTTGATGATACCGCCGATCACCGTTAGCATTGATATGAAGATTACCGAAGTTGAGCTGTCATCAAGAGTAAAGTGTGTAGGTGTTGCTAAGTAACGTTGCCTTCGTTGTCTTCTCTCTGCATCGCGCAGTCTGTAGTAATGCCAGGGTGCGTGCATATGTGCTTGTTATTATGACATCACAAAAGAAGTTTGCTAGAGCTGTCATCCCCCTCAGCCGAATCATGAGCCGAACTGTGATCGGACCACGGACTACAGTGAATCGGACTTCTTCGGACTCGGGGAAGTGGGCCAAAGCGTAAGCGCTAAAGAGGAGTCGATAGCGTAGGTCTCTATAGGAAACTTGCACTGTGTGCCCGCGTACACATTTGACTAAAATACCAGGACCATGCACCTTTAAATATATTGCGAGCATGATATGTTTTGATTAGGGACTTGGAAGATAATTTCGTAACATCCGCTTTGTTCAGTTCAAGAAACACGGTGATGAAATGAATAGAATAACAGCTGTATGTAGGTAGCAATCAAATTGGATATTTGGAGAAGTGTATTCGATTTTCGAAACGAAGGTTTCTTTGTATTTTTGTACATGATCTATTTTCAAGAAACAAAGTTAGCAATTTCCACTTTTGAATCAGATACACATTGTATGATATGATGTGTCGTATTTGTTTGTGTGTATTGGCATGCTTTTCATTTGTCAAAATACTGATGAGAATTCATGAAACCACAAAACCACCACAAAACATGGCTTGTAAATGGTATTTCTATATTTTACTTTTGAACGGTATTTGCAATGGATATTGAGCAACGTCATATGATTATCTAAATATCTATATATGTGTGTGTGTGTGTATATATATATATAATATACCATTCTGTTTTGTTTTGTTTTTTCTTTTTCAGAGGAAGTGGGCAAGACTCTCAATCGACCAAATAGTTCGTGGTAAGTCCTGTTTATCACTCCATGTAATTGTTAGAGCAGAATATCCCCTTTTCCAAAGCATGTTTCTGGGGTACTGTGATTTAGGAAAAAAAAATGTCACCCATGTATTATGGATTTCAATGTGTCAATTCTGCCTATTTCTTTATTCATCTATTTGTTTCCTCTTCATTCCACATTTCATTCATCAAAACAGCTTTTATTCTGTATGATGGCAGCATCCAGCCACACCCATCTAATTGATAATCATTCACAGAGCACAAGACTCGTAGATATGGCATTCATTTTTGTTGAGCCCACCGGAGGTGCGGGGAGACTAAAAGGGATCGCCTGCGGCGTCTGTCCCTCTGTCATCCGTCCGTCATCCGTCCGTAATGCTACAGAAACTTGAATAACTCTTTACTGAGGACTTTAATTTCAATCAAACATGGAAGGAAGAGTGGTTATACAAATTTACACAATTACCAAACATAAAGGGCACCTCAAGGTCAAAGGTCACGGGCAGGGGTCGATGAACTTTATGGCCCAATGTTAAGTTTTTAAGGCGCGTTTCGATTATGGCTTATAACTTTTGATGTATATGTCTGTTTGTGACCAAACTTGAATGGTAGATATCCCTTGGGGAGTTGAAGGTGACCACAAGGTCAAAGGTCACAGACAGGGGTCAACAAACTTTTAGGGCCCAATGTTAAGTTTTTACAGCCTGTCTTGATTATGACTCATAACTTTTGATCCATATGTCTGTTTGTGACCAAACTTGGATGGTAGATGTCCCTTAGGGAGTTCAAGGTCACCACAAGGTCAAAGGTCACAGACAGGGGTCAAACTTTTAGTGCCTAATGTTTAGTTTTTACGGCGCATTTCAATTATGGCTCATAACTTTTGATGTATATCTCTGTTTGTGAAAAATCTTGGATGGTAGATGTCCCTTGGGGAGGTGAAGGTCATCACAAGGTCAAAGGTCACAGACAGGGGTCAACAAACTTTTAAGGCCCAATGTTAAGTTTTTATGGCGCGTTTCGATTAAATGGCTCACAACTTTTGATCCATATGTCCGTTTGTGACCAAACTTGGCTGGTAAATGTCCCTTGGGGAGTTGAAGGTCACCACAAGGTCAAAGGTCAAAGGTGGGGTCAATGAACTTCCAGAATTTAGAAAATGAATTTCTTTTACGTGAGTGGGCGAGACACATTTTGGCACTTGCCTTGTTGCATTCTAAAGAATATACATGTAAAGTAATAAAGTGTTCATATTAATGTCTTGAAAGGAATGCTGTCAATTCGTAACACAAAGTTCCATACACTATGTTCTTAAAGTTTTCAACTCAAAGAGAACATTCAAACTTTCATTCAAAACCATGGCAAAGTGACCAAACATTAAACCATACAATCACATAATTCAGATATTTAAAATCAGATGCTTGCTGTCTACAGGCCCTATCCAAACACAAAATTTTACCCATATAAACTGTCACCAGTGGTCATCAAAATACCCGGAATCATTTCCACTGTATGATGGGATTACTTGCTTTCCAATGTTCTATTAATTCGTTGAGGATGGGCTGATTTTATTATGACACGCATTTCCCACAGTTGCCCAAGTATACTCAGGACTCGTCCTCAACGGGTTAAACTGTATACATGTACTCATATGATGCATCACGCATTACCCCGGGGTACCATGTTGTTTAGCACCACCTAACGTCCACTCGAGGACAGCCGCAGAGAAATGCATGCAAGTGTGTGTGCGTGTACATAGTCATTCCCATGCCACTGCATGTTACACTATGCATGCATGGTATGCTGTGCTAGCAATAGCGTGTGCTTCAGTACCAAAAAAAAAAAAAAAAAAAAAAAAAAAATCACACCAAAATAATTTCCCACTTATTGACAACCCAGGGTACAACCATAAAAATAATAATAATAATTCAACAGAATGGCTGATTTTTATTTGGTACCCCAGGGTACCATTTATGTCATCATATCTACACCTGTCAATATTCCTGGTACATGTACTGTATTGACTTGTTTGGTACATGTATCTCAACACCTGCATCACAGCAAAACATATGAACATACAGAACCAAAATTTAGAGTACATTGTATTAATTCAAGAAGGGATGGCAAGAGTGTGTAGGTATGATACTTTTTTTTCTCTCTCTTCTCTGACATGAGAATTTGAATGCCTCCCGGATATTGGAAAGATCTTAACGGCCTTTGGGATGCATGTAACACAAATACATTGTACATTGTATCCCACAGTCTCTCACTGATTGCTATGGGGCACATGCCTGATTTGATGTGTATGAATGTTGGCAGTCCTCTTTAACGCAGGCCAGCTGAGCGCACATGACCAAGAGCATGTGAGGTGTACTGTACATGTAGGAAATACTAATGTTGGACAGATCCTATATTGTAGGATCCTCGGTGCACTGCTTGTGATGATCAATATTGCCCTGGTACATGTAATACCGGTACTTGTGATTTATGTACACTGCGCACCATGTATGATGTATTGTGTGTGTATTTTGCATGTGTTTGCGCATATATGTGTGTACAATGTATGTGTATTTGTGTATGTTTGAGTAGATACCGTAGACTGGCATGCATTACAAAGAAGGGGTGTGTACTCGAGTACACTGTACATTAATATGTTTATCAAGTACTGTGGCAAATACATTGTCCTCTATATACCTGAACCTACAGTATTATATGCAGACTTGCAGGCTGTGATAATTTGCCATATGAAGAACAATGCACACTAATTGTATGTAGCTGAGTCACAATATTTTCCTAGTTTTTGTACATTTAGCATACCTTGCTCATAGGTGTATCAAATCTGTAAATGCAAAGGTGTCTGTTAATAGGAAGACAAGCAGAATGTAAACAATGTTGAAATGCATCGCAAGATTGCCTCCCAAGTAGTCGGCTGGGAACCAGAAGGGCTTTATCGCAATTTTGGGGGGTATTTATTGGTATCATGTTGTAGAGCTCAATCTCCTCTACAATTGGTGTCAATTTTAGATTATTTTCATTTTAAGAAAAATGTTGAAAATTCAAACCACAAGGGCACTATTTTACTCTATATTTGGAACAATACTTGTGAATCTACCCTTGTGTTTTTAATTAGAATTCTTTATTTCATGAAAATTAATTATTTTGTTTTTATTTACACTCAAACCTTAGACTGCTATCTAGTGCCCATCTGGTTCTTGGCTGATGAAATATGACCTGATATTGAGAAGAGGGTTACAATTTAGTTGTGCCAGTAGTGCAGGGCACCAAATAGATTTAAAATGGGCGTGATGCATACTACCAGAACATAGGTGTATACCATTTATCGACCACCAGAAAAAACAGGTTTCTATCCATTCTCTCTGGACTGCTGAATTACTCACGGATGTCATTACAAATTTCTCAAGACTATTGTCTATATTAAAATGGGAGACATAAATTATAGGGATATTTGCCATGATAAGTCCGGTGTTTAGTGCAAGATTGATGCAATGTTACAATGGAAGGGGAGCCATTTTGACACAACTCTATACAGTCTGTAACAAACTTGTCAAATTGTCCTATACATTTGATATTGAAGATTTAAGTTTATTGCAAGCTTCTACCCAGCTGTCTATTAGTACGTATGTAAATTAAGATTGCTACACATTGCATTTTGCAAGAGATTTGACTTCAAGTGATTGATGAGTGATATTAAGCCATTGAGGACGAGTCCCAAGTATACTCGGGCAAATATCTATGAGAAATGCGTGTTGTAGCAAAATCATCTTGTTCTCAACAGGTTAAGGTAAAGACGTACACGGTAGGCCTGCATGTACGTTGTCAAAGAGCAACTGAAGGCTCTAACAAGAGGTTTTTTTTTTTTTTTTTTTTTTTTTTTTTTTGAGAGGGGTATAAATTTACCCCTTGAATATGGTTCATAAACAGAACAAATTATTGTTTATGAAAAAGATGAGCTCCAAAGCACAGAATGTGGTGCCTTGGGCTCAGTGGAATTCAAGCCTGTGTGTTGTCATGTGGATTCAGTATAACATTTAAGATTTTTTTTTTTTTCAGTTTACAATTTGTTCTTGCAAGAGGTGTTGGTCACATGTTTTCAATTGAAAAGCAACAGGGACTCAGCACCATTACAGAGTTGGTGGATATTTGGTTTGATATAAATGCCCGCTGGCCTCTGAAATGACAATTTATGTCGGCGAATGCCCTTTCACGACACAGTCCATGGGTTTGATTGGGAGACTGACCTCTCTATTGCAGTGCCCAGGGCTCTCAAATGTCGTGAGTACGCACAGGATGAGAGCAGAGAGAAAGAAAGACAGGGAGAAGAATGAGATTAGAGAACCAAGTGCTAGTTGGGGCTGTGTTCACACATGTGCTGAATCAATCATCTGCCACCCATGAAGGGGAATTAATTTTAATACATTCAAAGGGCATTTTTAAGAATCAGTATGCCAGTCAGCTTTCATTTTTTGCTCACTTAAAAGAGCAGTTAATGCTAGGATCCAAGATCTATTGGACAGGTGACCTAGATATATCCCACATGAGCCTTAGATGAAGTGTTAGATGCCCAGGGCAAGCAGGCAGATGGGGAGTATGGTACACTGTATTTTTCCTTCACAAAAGTGTCCAGAAGGCTGTGTTCACATCTAAACTCTTTGTCCATGTGAGAGTTGCCAACATTTCTGAAGCAGAGTAACCAACATGTATTGTATGTTATATGTAGGGCTGGTATTTTGATATCTACAATATACTGTACATTGTATGCCATATTATTTTTATAGCAAGTCAAAATTTTCACAACTATCGGAATTTTGCGACAATTTCACAAAAGTGGTTAAATTCGCAATCATGGAGTAGGGTTTATGAATGTACTGTTACATGTGCACGTCTCTTTTATGTCGGTATCAGAATTACCTGTATAATATTGAGATTACGATTCTCTTGTGTCTTGTTCAATTCCCAAATGTACGATATGTAGTAGCACCCTACTCATGTAATTTGCAAAAATGAAGACCTCATGAAATAAGTATAATGATATAGCGTTACAGTAATTGTATAGTAGGGCTCAGAGAGGGATAAGAAGAGAGTGGATTGAAATCCTGTATTATAGGATCTGTTCACATCTAAAGTAGATCATACAAACCTGCTGTAAAGGTTACCCAGTCACATGCACTGTGACTGTTCTCTCATTTCCATTGAAATATGTCATGGCAAAACTTGTAACAGTTGAAGTGGTCTTTAGTACAGTGTACATTACAATATATGTTTGTTTGTTTTTTACTACAAAACACAAATTTACCTACACAATGTACACAGTTGGACTGTATTGCATAGATTGCCAAATATTGGGAAAGAGTAAATTATTTAATAGATTCTGTGTTCAGTGGTACACCAGTACTTTGTTCTAATATGAGAGACAATACTTCATTCCATGATGCAGAATTCTAGAATCAATTTGGTGACTAATGATTTCTCCATGGAAAAATCAAATTGAAACAACTCTCACATCCTCTCTCTCTCTCTCTCTCTCTCTCTGTGTCTCCTTCCCTCTCTTTCTCAAACATACACACATGCACACACACGAACATTCTTTTTGTCTGCTTGTTGAATTTATATCACTCACACTTCGTCACAGAAGACAAAAAAAAAAATTAAATGTACAGTTGTACGCATTTTCAAATTACATATGTATATGACCCAAAGGTCGCAAATCCGAAGATGGTTGGAAGTCAAAGCTGTCAAACATTGTAGTTTTCCTGAAAGTTATCAGCTCTTCGGATTCATCGTGATGTCATCTTCATAAATATGTTAATGATGTTGAAATATCCACTGTATACCGGAGTGCTGTACATATCGCATCTCAGCTTTAATCTGTCCAAAATATAGGAATAACAGGACAGAGGGACGACCTTCCTTTATAGCTGCAGAGAGGTACATGCGATAATAACCTCGCTGTTGTCAGTGTCGATGCATTTTAATTTGCGCCCAGCTCACCAACGAGAAAACCCCCCTTTATACTGCCTTCTTAGAGGCATGGCAGGGGGTAGGGTAAATTGTGCATAATTGGGTTTAGGGGGCATATATTAGTGTGGCGCGAAGTCAAATTAGTGCGAGCACCAGCTCACCCTAGCCTGAACCTGGCAGGCATTTGGGAGGCAATTGATGACTTTCAGAAGCAATCAAGAAATATTTTGAAGAAGCATCTTGTGGTGTAAATTCGTATTGATGCCAGAAGACATTCAATCACTGAATTATCGTATCCAGGCATTTTTGATGAAATTATTATGAAGGAAAAGAAGTGGGAAATTACTTGCAGGGGATCATTATCATAATGCTGAGTGGGGAAATACTCAGGACTGCATCTGCAAGGACTGTGCTCAGAATTTTCCATTTATGATTTGATGAGGATCTTGCTCACATATATTGCCTAAATCCTGTCAGTGCAATTTGTATGCATTCATATTGCTCAAATTAATGCGTACTTGATATCTGTCACGTCTATATTTTTGACACAGGGCTATCAGCTGATGTCATTATATTCTGACAAATTTTCATGAAGCAAAAAATTACTTCCCCATTTACAATACTGTGAAATATGTCACTAATTTTATCAAATTCCATCAAAATGTTTGGATGGTCCGTGCAATTTGTCTGCAGAAAATGAGTGGGTTGTTTTGGTTTGTCAGTGAGTAACAATCAATATGATGTGGTACATGTATGTCTGTTGAACTTGATTTTGAAAAAGAATAAAAACAGGAGTGATGCCCACCTTCAAGGCATCTATCTTGGTATGCATGGTATGCGTGCATCTACCTTAAACAATCATATTAGGCGCGATCAGACTTGCAAAAGATCGAGGAGTTTAAGACGGTGATCTTCAAGATCTCAGTGTTTTGCCGGTGTAACCGCAAACTTCCCACGAAACTTTCCACAAAACTTCCCACTCCAACTAGGGTTCCCTCAGCCCCGCCAAACATCTCAATCTTTTGCCAATGTGACTGCCAGAAATGGAAACTTCTTGATCTATGTCACATGACCAGTCCACCACCTGTTTGCGGGCAGTGCCTCTGAAGCGCACAGCTATTGTGTTTTACAGGTGCTCATTGTTACATCACAGTCACTAGCCATCGGATGGCACAATCTTTCTTCTTCCTTGTGCACGAATGACCCAAACTTCTTGATCCAAAGATTATGAAGTTTGGCTGCCAGTGTGATCAGAGGACAAAAGATCGTGAAGACTACGCAATCGTAAACTTCTCTATCTTTTGCCAGTCTGACTGCGCCTATTTTGTTGTTGCAGTGTTGTGCATGCATGTACAGTATGAAGTTGAATGCTCAAGGCATGGGTATGGTCATATTCTTATCTTATTTCTGTTTAGCAAAAGAGGCTGCTGAAAACTGCTTAATATCCAATAGTGGCGAGCTAATGGAGTAAAACGGAGTCAAAAGGGGCCTGAGCTTACGATCCTAGCCGAATCTTCGTCAAAGGCAAAAATGTTTGTCATTTTGCCTCTGACAAAGATTCTGCTAGGATGGAAAGCTCAGGCCCCTTTTGACTCCATTTATTTCTGCTTAGTTTAATATAAATGTTTACTTTGTGTTTGTTTGTTTGTTTGTTTGTTTCAGTGAGCCAATACAGGTTTGATCCAAGCTGCCAGTTCCTAAGCACCATAACGCTGGAAGTTGATTTCCTACAGAAGAAGAAGTAAGGGAGATCACACCACAGTTAGACTGCAATATCATTACAGAGCAATTAAAGTCTACTTACATGTATGTAGCCTATCATTTCCTTTTAGCCGAAAAAAGTTTTCGATCAGCAGAATGTAAACCCTTTGTTCTCAGAAAAAGGAGACTGTAGGATAAAATCATAATGCTGAATGTAGTGAGGAGGGATGGATATAATGTAACCTTGGTTGTGTCACAACAGTTGAAAACAAATCAGAAGGGTAAACAGAAAATGATGCACAATGTGCTTATAACACAAATTTTAAAGGAATACAGTATGTATGTAATATGATTTTGGGTTGTGAAGTTTGTGCCATAAATGGCACAATCGCAAGATGTGGCAAATAAAGGTGTGTAATTTTGGTGCAGGATATAACCAGTTCTTTTTTTTTCAGTGACAGAAGAATGAGCAGGACACCATTTAAGCTGGGGAAAATGACAGATTGAGTTTTCTTTGAACATATTTTAGATAGAAACTAAGATTTACACTGAAAAATGCCTTCCTTTGAAAGAAAATCGAAAACTCTAATCAGGCTGGGCTTTTTTGGCTATGCCAAAACTAGAGGGGGCAGATATCTTCTGTATCTATTTGTTTTTTTACTTTCGTTTTTTTCTTTGTTTTGTTATGAGAAATTTGTCACTGACCATTTTTCTACCATTATTAGCATAAAATTGATCAATCAAAGTGATTAATTGTAAAAATAATCAGGTTTTTATGAGTTTAATGACAGAGCAGTGTTTTCCATAGGAAATGTACACAAATTCACAAAATTGTGCCTGTTTTGGGGTGACATGCAGAAGGTTACAAAAATGGGCATGGCTCTGCAAAAGTATGCACGGATGTTGCAAATTTGGTCTCAAAAGCTGTGTGAGACTTGAACAAAGAAAGTCAAGAAGCATCATAACAAGGCCTTTAATCGTGTTACAAAATTATACTGCGAAACATTGAGGGATTCTGCCCTTGGCCCTTTTAGGGTTAAGTGTAGAGTTAGCTTGTCAGCTGTGTTTCAGAAATATTTAAGCAGTGTTCTTATTCATATGAGTCATACATGTGTTATGGATAGTTGTCCAGTTTTGAATTCAATCATTGGAAAAAAAAAGTGCTGAAGGCAACATTGTTCACAATATTTTAGTTCATGTAGCTGTGTACATCAAGCCAAGCCCACGGGTAGTGTAAAAAGTAGTTGATACTCCTCTCAAATGCTATCACTTCCAGTACCATGTGTTTCCCCTTGCTCCCTATCTCCGAACAGTGTCACCACAGAGGCGTTCGACTCCGACAAGATGGTGCTGGACTTTCTGGCTGCGTTTGACCGCATTGCTTTCACCGTGGAGCAGCAACTCGTGTGCAGCTTCTACAACAAGAAGCTCATGGGTCTCGTGGTCAAGGGGATAACTGGTGAGGAGTTTTAACCCCTAGTATGCTCTGAGTGCTGATGGACACAGAAAACTCCATAGCATTGTACACACTGTCCTAAGTCTCTGGCACAGGAAAGGTTAAAGGGATGGCGTAGTTTTGGTAGAGGTGGTGATTCAGGTCTTATCTTTTTTATGAGATAATGAGAAACCACTTATATGAAATATTGCAGAGCATATGATTCTAAGAGGAATTAAAAGTTAATGTGATGAAACTTGGTTTTGCAATAGCTGAGATATTTTAGTACAAAGCCAAACAAAGCAGTGCTAATCAAAGATGGGGCCCATCTTTGCTTTGTTTTGTTTTTTGGATATCTCATGGCTATCTCAACCATTTCAAAACTGATTTCCATCAAATAAACTTTTAATTCTTCTTAGAATTGTATGCTCTTTGATATTTCATATAAGTGGTTTCTCATTATCTTGCAAAAAAAAAAAAAAAGATTAAACCTGAATCACCATCTCAAGCAAAACTATATCATCCCTTTGTTAAATACTCATCACATTTTTTTGCATGCACCACCAGGGGGGGGGGGGGGGGGGGGGTGTTTCATAAAGCTGTTCGTAAAGTTACGAACAACTTACGAGCGACTGGTGATCAGTTCTGATGTGCTATACTTATCAGAATTTCCATAATTCAGCACAAGAATTGATCACCAGTCGCTCGTAAGTCGTTCGTAACTTTATGAACAGCTTTATGAAACACCCCCAGATTGTTTTGTAAAAGTGGCATAAGTGTATGATGCATTCATTTCTCCTCCCCCCACTTTCACTCTCTCTGTATCTTTCTCTCTCTCTGTGCTTGTTTTCACAAGTTGCAGAGTGCTATTGTTAGAATCTGTGTGATATCAAAGAAGTACATCACATGACCAAAGATAAATAAACAAATTAATACAAACTGTACCATTTGTTGCATGTCATACTTGTATATTTTATTGATTACATGAGGTCTTCTGTGCATGGTCTTGCATCATGGGGGGGGGGGGGGGGGGGGAGAGGGGGACATGGGGAGTATTTGAGAACATCTTCAGGATCACTTTTTGCATGAATTTTTTTATAGCTCTGGCAAAGCTCTGACAAAGTGGGGGTCTTGTAGAAAGAACAAGAATAAAGAAAATCACCAGGATCAATCATAATATCAGATGATTGGACTTTACTCTCACAGTTACCAAGATTTGATTTAGAATGTGTTAATTTTGACCTGAAGCTGTGAAAGATATGTGCTGCTTAGTGATTTGGTTGATATGTACTTGCATGTAGATTTGCAATGTACAATTTTGTATTTCAACCCT
Source organism: Diadema antillarum (assembly GCF_040938485.1). NCBI lineage: Eukaryota > Metazoa > Echinodermata > Echinoidea > Diadematoida > Diadematidae > Diadema > Diadema antillarum. Next base: position 896,212 of record NW_027271647.1, on the reverse strand, counting down.
GTAAAATGCAAAGTGCTAAATTATCTTGTAAGGGTTTGTTGCCACTTCACACTCAGTTTTGGGTCCACCACCGCCGCAGCTTACGAGGCCAGACTTTAATGTGTCTTTTTCTATGTTTTGTTTCAGTTGCCGATGCTGCTATTTTGAAGGGAGGGAAGGCGGCCAAGCCAGCTAAGGTAGAATCATGTAAATCTTATATGTAATTTAGACTTGAAATTAACCTCTCTGGGTTCCTGAAAGATACAGATATGCTGTGATGCCATTTTGCTGACCTCTGTTTTTAAAAACTTAAACTTCCTCTTGTACATAGGAATTTCAATATCTATTGTACATGTGGCCCATTTCATCATGATTACAATATTACTTACCCTCACAATTTTTTAGCCTCTAGCCCATTACAGAATGCCCTTGCAGGTTCTTACCACAAGATTAGTATGTTGACACACTATCTGCAGAAATTGATCTGATAGTAAATATTTACTACAAAATTAAGTTTTCCGTTGGTGCTGTTAACAAATTACCCTCTGCTGACATTGGTAGGAAGAAGAATCATAATGTTTAGAGCTTTGGGAGAAACCATTAATAACTGCATACAATGTATCATCCTCTGAAATTGATTTGGAAAAAATAAAGAGCAAACACTTCTTCACCCAAGGGACTGCAGAGTTATAGCATGTGGTCTTCTTAAAAATCTGAGACAGTGTAGGAAAATTTGATCTCAAATTTCATTCTCAATCTTGGCAGACAGGAGATTGAGTGTTGTTTTCTTGATGCAATTTCAGCAAATTTTAAAATGAAATAAGGCATGTATAAACACACTGAATCAAAAGAATGCTCTCATAGTCATATCTGGAAAAGGAAGGAACAGTGTGCAAAAGCACATTCATTTTGAGCATGTCTGGAAATGGAATGGAAATTTTCATGCATTATGTGCATGACATGAGATTCACGCAAGAATAAAAGCGCACAAATCATTTGCTCGTTATGTGTAGTATTATTTGATTTCTTTGATTCTGCAGAATTAGAAACACACCTTAATTTATTTTCCCTGGTTGTGTGAGAAAATTTTCACTGTAAGAGTACATTGTTATGTCAAGAATAAGGAGGAGCAAATGAAAACAGCGGAAAAAAAGAGAGAGGAAGAACAGGTAGATTGAGGAGATAGAGCACATGCATTTAAAACCAATGACATCAAATAGTAATACAGCCGTTGATGTAAGGAAATCTGCAATGCACAGTATGTCTTTCCCGACTTTGTAATCTTTGTCATTCTCTGTTACAGTTTTTTTTTTTTTTTTTTTAATTCTTATTTAAATCCTTGCTCAGGATGTGAGGTGTGGTGTGCTGATGCAGAATACTCAGGTCATTTTTGAGAAGGCGGACGAATCTCCTCTCAACCTCATTGGCAAAGCAAAAGGGTGAGTCAGGCTGAAGGAGGTTTTCACAGTGAAACTGTATGGCAGGGCTGCATACTAACTTATTTTTTCTACTGGTCTGACCTGTCTCTCGGACTAGCACCCAGTTTTTCCGTTTTTTGTTTTTTTTAAACTGGTACATTCCTGAGAAACTTACTGGTCCAACAGTAATTTTTACTGGTCAAGGACCATCATACCAGTGCCAGTGTGCACCTTTGTACATGGAGATAGTAAAATATATATCTGTCCTCTCCAGCAGAGTACTGTATATGTCATCTGGCAAGTCTAAATTTTTCATGAATCAGGACTTCTTGACAGTTGAGTCTCGCGAGTGTTTAAATTTGTGATCATGGAGTACTGTGTGTTCTTGCTCCTTGTTCATCTGTCACATTTATGTCTGGATCAGGGTTAATGTTTTCGCACGTTCTTAAATTGCGCAAAGCGCACAATGCGTGAAATTTGCAAAACTAGAAACCCTGCTAAATATATGGTGTATACAGTAAATTGTCAAACCACTTGTAAGTTGTGAGATAATTTAAACAAGTGGAAAACTAGCAAGTAGCAGTAATGGCATCAATGCTTGTGAGCACCTCTGCTTCTCATTAGATTTGTTTAGTCACAATGCAGACCAGCTGTGTATCCCGATTTCTGTGAGAGTCTTCCTGAAAATAATCAACTCTATTGTCATGCCCAAAAAACAAAATATGAGGTAAACAAAAAAGAAACCCTTCTATGGATTTGTGCATTATTATCATCTTTTGATGTACATGTAAGAAATAAATAAATATCTTCCTGGTAGCTGTTTTGGAACCTGCCTGATTTTATTGTGTGACTGTTGGCTGCCCTGGTGGCAGAGTGCAATGACATTGGATTCATAAAGGCACTAATATGTTTCTTTCGGACAGAGTTCAAAGGTTACTTGCCAAACAGAATTGAGAACATAGAAAAAAATTAATAAAAAAGAAAAAAACAAATCTCAGAGACATAGTTAAGAGGAAATGTATTGAAGACACCAGTGTGTTGTATATGGGATTATGGTTTTTGTTACCCTAGAGTAACAAACAGAAATTGGCCACTTTATTGATTTATTTTATCTTCATTGCTGTACACTGGGTTATTAGCAGGGTGCCTTTTTATGGCAGGGGCACTTTCATTCATCAATAAAATAGCCAATGAACATCATGTGTGCTTAGTCCCACTTTAGAACACAAGCAGGAGTTTCTTGCAAGTGTTGTGGGAAGTGACGCCTGATTGGGCCTTTTCATCAGTAAATGAAATGGCCCCTGCCACAAATACAGAGCTGCCAAGTTTCCCCGATTCTGCAGGAGTCTCCCTGAAAATGTCAAATCTGTTCATGTCTGAATCAGAGAATATTAAAATCTCCCTGATTTGGGAATTATTTTGCCCATTGAAATGCATTAACACACAGATATCTCCCTGATTGCTGTGTGGAATCTCCCTGATTTGGATGTGGGAATGTTGGCAGACCTACAAATAGGCTCCTTGTACAAAGCCTAAAAAAGGGTATTTTACTCTATTTCTCGTACCCCTTGTTTTCACTCAGTCATAGTGCAAGGCAATCCATCATCAACCCTGACTGGGATTTCAGGAGGATGGGCATCGGTGGCCTGGACAAGGTAAGAGATGACCATTGAATCAGGCTTGTGTACGTGTATCTACTTACTGACTTAAAGGGAACGTAAACCCAAAGAGCAATGTGGATTGAGTGAAAGCAGCAACATTAGTAGAACACATCAGTGAAAGTTTGAGGAAAATAGGGCAATCGATGCAAAAGTTATGAATTTTTAAAGTTTTGGTGTTGGAACCGCTGGATGAGGAGACTACTAGAGGTTATGACGTATGAGTGGAAAACAATACTAAGAAAATATAAAGGAAATTGAACAAAAATTCACTTTTCTAGCCTTATGAAAGGGCACTTGACTAACCACTTTCAGAAAGCAGGGGGAATAATTGCTGCCCTTAACATTATGTCAGTATCAAGTTGATGGAATTTGTAATTTTCATGAAAACTGAGTTTTTGTGGAATTTTCTTTATATTTTCTTTATATTGTTGTCCACTCATACGTCATAACCTCTAGTAGTCTCCTCATCCAGTGGTTTCAACACCGAAACTTTAAAAATTCATAACTTTTGCATCGATTGTCCGATTTTCTTCAAACTTTCACTGATGTGTTCTACTAATGTTGCCGCTTTCACTCAATCCACATTGCTCTTTGGGTTTACGTTCCCTTTAAGGTCTTGGAACACCCAGCATGGTAACAGCAACGGTCTGGTTTTTTGCTGTGATGCGCCAAAAGGAACCTTGTCTGGTTCTGTTAAAAGACTCAATAGTTTGATACAAAATCACCCGCAATTTTATTCTTATGTTTTATTATTATCTTCTATTCTTATTCTTCTTAAACTATATTTTATTGTGATTAAATCTGCTTGTAATTGCATGTCAAACTTCACACTAAATGGTATTATGATATTAATTACCACATCCATTTACTTTTCTCAAATTATCCAGGAATTCTCAGATATTTTCAGGAGGGCCTTTGCTTCAAGAGTTTTCCCACCCGAGTTTGTAGAACAAATCGGTAAGTTGATAAACAGATCTCAGAAGTTTCCTTCCATGTTGACAAGCGAAAGTGGACTTTGATCTTTTGAATCAATACCTAGAAAGGTGTGCCTGCATTGATGCAATATTAAAAGACCTAAAAAATGTCATCTTGTCGCATATTTTATATGTGAAGCAAACAATATTTTTCTTGTCTTCATATATCTGTTTGTCTTTGAGATGGATCCATTCTTTGAGAAGTCTTTTTAATAGACAGTTGTTCATTTTTAAAAATTTTATATCATAATCTATAAAATTATGTTTGAATATTGGCAGATATGTCTGTGACTTTTCCTTGTTTAATATTGTGTTGCTGTTCGTGTTTGATGTTCTCCATTTTTAATACAGAGCACTCCCGTTATAACGAACATGGTTATAACGAAATTCTGGTTACAACGAAGTAAAAATTCAGGCCGCAACATTATCCACTTTATGTACTTTTATTGTTTATCTGTTCGCTTACGACGAAATTTTGATATAACGAAAGGAAACTGCCGGTCCCGAGGACTTCGTTATAATGGGAGTCCACTGTAGTCTTTGCAAAAGCAAAGAGGTTTGAATTTTGTTTGTAATCTCTTTTTTTCTTTCTGGTCTGTCTCTTGACAGGTGCCCAGCACGTGAAAGGAATTCTGCTGTTCGGACCACCTGGTAAGATTTCAGAGTCAAGCCATGCTTGTTCTGGTGAAATGTTTAGCCATTGTAGAGCAATGTTATCTTTGATTGACTGCAGTGTAACAGAAGCAAAGGTTTGGCGAATATTCAATGATCATAGTAATTACAATATTTAAGTATTGCCTATCTATACCCAATAAGTTGCGAGCAACTCTTGCTACAACAGCTGCTTTTGTTTTCAGTTGTTGTTTATTTTCCCCAGATTATTGTTGTTATACAAGAAAATCTTGTCTTTGCGAATGAAAGGGTGATATATAAGGATTAAACTGCCTTTGAGCAAACTTTCAAGTGGGAATAGTTTTCTCTTAAAGGTCCTGTTTACCTTTGGGAGCAGTGATTTAGAAATGTTCAAGATATCACATTTGATGCATATGTGTATGTCTTTTGTATCACAAAACATCCTACCATATACAATTTCAGCAATAAAGCCTATAATATAAGGAGATATCAGTATTTTTCTCAATAATCCATAACTGTAGACGGTTTAGTCTGGAAACATTATTATTATAAATACTGTTCACATTTTGTGTATTTAACAATGCTTAACATTGATTATACGGATTCAAATTTTTACAGTGGTTGTTTCTATCCCTAACTCACATTCTAGAACTATTTTAAAGCGCTAATGCTGGGTTTTTGTTTCATCTGCAAATGGTAAATTATGCCTTTAAATCTCTCTGCGGACCATCATGGCTTCCTATCGTCTGTCGATCCTCGACAGGTACTGGCAAGACGCTGATGGCGAGAACCATCGGTAAGATGCTGAACTCCAGGGAGCCCCAGATCGTGAATGGGCCGGAGATCCTCAACAAGTTCGTCGGCGAGTCGGAGGCCAACATCCGGAAGCTGTTTGCCGCTGCAGAAGAAGAGCAGAAGAAGGTAAGGAGCCGTAGTTTTCTGAGAGAACTTGCTATCTAATCATCAAAGGTACCCTGTCGCTGTGTAAGGTAGATGGAAAATGAAGAGATGATAATTTTTCGGTGCATGGCAAAAATGGGAATATGTGAAGCTTTCCAGGAATGACAAAAATTAGGTTCTAAAAGTTGTTGTTGTGGTTTTTTTTTTTTTTTTTGGGGGGGGGGTGGTGTAAGCATGCAAGCATTTCATCAAATTCACATACCATCTGAAAGTTATAATTTGTGATAAGTCACTTGTATTAGTTTACTTAAAGGAGACCTGGATTGCTGTAAGATATAAAGCATATTTCCTGTTAAAATAATTTCATTTTCAAGTTTTGCTGATCTGTTCATTATCAGATGATGTACAGCCTTGTTAGCATTAAAGCATGTCTTCCTATATCACAGTCACTTTTTTGTTAGCTACTGGAGGTTTAGTGCCTTGGCTGGAGAAAGTCTGTGCCAATGAAGCATGGTATACTACAAAAATAAAGCCAGTTATAGTCATCTCAATACAGCGAGAACCACTTGTAGTACATTCATTGTTTTGGAAGGTAGTGAGGACCACTCACTATCACATCCAGCTGGGACAATTCTGTCATCATGGGATGATCTAAAGCTCTTTGAAGCACTCAACTCTGCTTTGCTGCAAGTCAGATGTGTCAATGCGTTTTCACCTCTCTGATCTCTCCCTCTCTCCTGTTTAGCTTGGTCCGAACAGTGGTCTCCACATCATCATCTTTGATGAAATCGACGCCATCTGTAAACAGAGAGGATCCATGGTGAGTTTCTCTCTTACTCTTACCCTGCTGCCCCTAACCACCCGCCGACGCCCCACCGACAAAGTTAATCACTGAACTGCACAAAGCCATCCTTGCGTGTGTACATGCGTAGGTGGGTGGGTGCGGTGTGTAAACATTTTTGTCCCTTGTCTTTGCCTTCTTCATAACTTTACTTTATAACCCTACTTGGCAATTATTTAATCTTTATAAATACTCAAATACTTTGTCTAATTCCATGTAATATGATGTGAACTTTTATACTCTTCCCTCAGTCAGTGGAGGTTGGCATCTCAAGAAAAAAAAAGGCCAAAAAAACTTCCGTTTGTAATAGTTTTAAGGTCATTGATCCCACCCCTTCTGTTGCCATGACAACACGATGGTAGCACGATTTATAGTTATGTGTTGTTTGTGAATGGATAATTCTTTGTCTGGTTTCAGACCGGTGGTACAGGCGTGCACGACACCGTTGTCAACCAGCTCCTCTCTAAGATTGACGGTGTGGAGCAGCTCAACAATGTCCTTCTCATTGGTAAGTCAGTTGAGGGATGAGGACATTATCGACCTCGATGCTAGTAATGACAAATCGTCGGCAGAGACTGATAAGGGCGTTAAGTTACCACTACAGCCGTAGTGTTCGAGGCACCTTTAGTAACACCCTTATCATTCTCATCCGACGAAATGATCCTGATTTATCGAATAGGACTGTGATAATGATGATGACAATAATGTTAGCGTTATATTGCTTGTTACCATGGTGATGAGGATGGCCAGGACTAATTATGATAAATGTTGTGATACAGTATACGTGTAACTGCTATGATATTGGATAGAACGATACTGTGGCTTATACAAAGATGACTGTGATTACACTGCTGAGATTAAAGCTGTCCATTCCAATGATGATGGTAGTGATTAAGCTGATTATATTACAGTTTCATCATGGTAATGGAAATCATGACAACAGTAATTATGATGATGATGATGATGTTGACAATCTCGATATCACCAATAATGATGAGAATGACGACTTGGGGAATGATAAAGACTACTGGTATAATATGACGTTAGTTTTGGTGATAATGGTGAGAGTGGGTTTGTTGTCCGTATGATGGTGTCGATCATCTCTGTGACGATTTTGCAGATGAAGATAATTCTTTGCAGCAGTTCACAAATTTTATCAAAAGAGACATGTTATTTCTACCTTCAACATACACTCTATTGTGTAACTAGAAGCTAGCGCGAAAATAAAAGCACAACAATATTTTTGCTTGCCATACCTTCCAGTAGATAGTGTCCTGATTCCGCGGAATTAAAAAGAAGAATTCACCTTACCCGGCCGAGCGCGAAAAATTACTCGCGTGAAAACATGATATAGTCATGTGTATGCATTTCAATTCTTGCTTTGCTCTGAAACCAAATATGACATGCTGGCCATACAGTGGTATTGGCATGGATCTGTAACAGTTGGCCCTATGTAATGCATGCTAGTTGTACAAGTTGTACATGGTCAATATGACCTTGCACAAACTTTTCTAGTCAATGTGATCAATATTATACTTGATCAGTAGATACAAGTGTATATTTTCACTGTAAGAATGCAGACTGTGACGTTAACTAACCACTGACCTCTGACCCTTGACCTTTCCCTCTTCCCTTTTTCCCCGCCAGGTATGACCAACCGAAAGGATCTCATTGATGATGCCCTCTTACGACCGGGCAGGCTGGAGGTCCAGATGGAAATCGGTAATTCCTCCCATCATGTGTGCAACAAAATTTCTACATGTGTGAAGATGACAGTTTCAGTGAAAGTAAAAGTCAAGAGCCTCGTGATCACATGTCATGCTATAATAGAATACATTTCCAATCCATAAATGCTGTGATTTCTCTAAAGAGCCTCCAATTTTATCAATCCCAATTGTAGCATTTACTTGCCTTGGCATCTTGGTATTTATTTGCTTTCACAAATTAGTCATATCAGGATATTTTCTGAGTCAAGGTTGATCTGAATTATGCATGTTATTAATTGTTACTTGAAATATTTAGGCTTACTGACCTGTGCTGCTAACAAAGGCAATGACAGTCTCCCATTTACTTTGATATATAAGTTGCCCATGTTGAAGAATTATTCTGTGTTGTAAGTGAAATAACATTATCAGCTATGCAAGGATGGATGGGTCAGTGTTGTTCTGCCGCCTTGACTTGCATCACAGGTCTGCCGAACGAAGAGGGTCGCCTGCAGATCCTGGAAATCTACCTGGCCAAGATGCGGGAGAACAAGAAGCTCAACGCTGACGTCAACGTCAACGAGCTGGCAGCGCTGACCAAGAACTACAGCGGGGCGGAGATCGCGGGGTTGGTGCGGGCCGCCCAGTCCATGGCTATGAACAGCCTCATTACGGTGAGTGTACTGTAACAAGACAATCGTGACATGGTTGTTTCATCTTCAAACTGTAACAAAGAGTCCCCTTGAGTGGTGTCTCAAGTCCCCATACCACCCACCCCCCCCCCCCCCCTTCCCTGGTAACTGCCCAATCCAAACATATTCACACAAAATTTGATATGTTGGTGGCAGTGTTTTAAGTCAAAACGTATAATTATGTTAGTGAAGTGCCAGGTCTTGTGTGGTAGGAAGTAAAATGGTTTGTAGATAATATACACTGCTCTGTGTGGGAGGACAGTAAGGGCTCCCATGCTTTTATTTTATTTTCTCTGTTTTTGTTTTTATGTGGTTTTACTGAAGAATTTGTGCCCTTAGAGTTACATAACTTCCCCGGTTTTAATCAAGCAAAGAATAAATCAGTACTAGTAGTCTTAAACATGATTTCCCCATGATGCATTGCAAGCTAGCACCAATCCATCAAAATGAATATCTGAGTCTAGTAATTAAACTTGCTTACAGTATTGGAATGATGCCCTTGTTATTCATGTTAATACTCAACAACAGGTTTTTTTTCTCTATTTACGTATTTTTGGAGCTCAAGAGTTTTAGGAGGTTTGTCATGTAATATATAATGTTCTTAAAGTTGTTGTGTTAACGTACTAAGTGTGAATGTTTGTTGGATCCAGGCAGCAACCAAGGTTGAGGTGGACTACGACAAGGCAGAAAAGATGCAAGTCAGCCGGGAGCACTTCATGTGTGCCATGGACACTGACATCAAACCAGTGAGTTCTATTTTTATTGACCAGTTCCTTTAATTAAGTGCATTCAACACTCTATTGGTGCATGCCTGAGTTGTGCTTGTGTACTATTTATATATCTTCCGATCACTGCGTTCAGACGATCTCCCGCTTCGCGGGGAATGTCCCGTTTGGCAGGACTTTCCCCGGCAATCCCATCTTGTGAACGCTTGGTGGGACATTCCATGCTCCCCCTGCAAGCTTGTCGAGTCCGGCAACAAAATTCTGGCGGGGACTGACCAAGATATCTCTCGCGCAGCTGTTTTCATCAGAAGTGCGCATGCTAGACATGTGGTGGTGAAGTAGACAATCAGGCGCTGTACACTGTGCTATCGTATAAATTTGCAATCGCGCACCCTACTGTGCCACGTACGGTGACCTAACACTTGCGGAAACCACCAGCCATGATTTTGTAACCCTTTCAGCAGGGGATTTCAATGCACGTGTGGACTGTCTACCGTAAAACTCTCCAAACTGCCCCTGCAAAGCTGGGGATTGTCTGAACATAGGGATATTCTCTCATTAATTCCCCCCCCCCCCTTTCTATCTCTCTGACTTTCCAAATAAAACATGTCTGAATTGTTACTGGAATCTGAAATCCTGCAACTTCAAATGTCCTGGTAGAATTTGAACCAGTTTTTGAAATATTTTATGCACATGCTATGCATTCTTTGTTCTGAAAAGTTGCCCTCAATAACCACCATACTTGCTTGAGCCTTGCCCCACCTAGCAACAATCAAGTGAATTCCTGCCTGAGGAACATGATTGGAGAGAGAAGGTGAATGAGATGGTTTGTTACTGGCCTGTAGGAAAGGAAACATCCCTGAATTGTTATGTATTACAGAACAGTCTATTTTACTCATGAGATAGTTGAGATTTTAAACAAAAATCTGTTTTGGTTTGTTTTGTTTTTTTGTCATTTGAATCACACTTGTTTTACAAGTTTCTTACCTTCATTGTCTGTGACTTAAAGGCCAGAATTCACGAAGGTGGTACAATTGAAATCATGGTTTTAACCATGGTTTATGCAAATTTCTTCTTTCGTAAATGCGATTGACAGATTGAGTACGCCAACAGACGTCCAGTAACAAACTCGTATTGATACGCGCATGTCAAAGGTTCACCTATTTCATGCTTATTTTAGACCATGGTCTAAATCTGTACCATGGTCTATGTTTAAACCACCTTCGTGAATTCAGGCCAAAGAGGTGGCATGGAGTTGCATCACATTATTGTGTATTTAAAGGAGGATATCTTGTCTAACCCATGCAGTCCTTTGGTGTGAGCAGTGAGAACTTTGACAAGTACATTCTGAACGACATCATCAACTGGGGAGAGCCAGTCCAGAGAGTGCTGGACGACGGAGCCCTGGTGGTCAGACAGACTAAGGCCAGTGACCGGGTACCTCTGGCCAGCATGCTTATGGCAGGTAGGACCAAGCACAATTCCTTAACTCTTCAGATTGATGGTTTTCCACAACCAGAAAGGCATGAGCATTATGGCATGGTGGATTCTTTAAACTTGATTCTTATACTTCATTCCTAAACTTGATTCTTAAAACAGGATATAAGTGTAAAACTTTTCCAGTAGAGTACATGCATCTGTGAACAAGATAGTCTACCTGCAAATTCCCTACCCAACTCGGGCATAAAAATGGGTATCTGGTTATGCTGGGGTGATGATAATGACAGGGCCCTCTATCAAGGCCACTACCAGGTAATACCAAAGAGGTTTCATAATACGCATATGTTCAGTTCTCATTGATTGTAATTTATCCTGTCCACCATAGCGATAATAGTAAAGCATCGGCTGCACACATATTCATTCATCGTGTGCGCGATTAGCACACTGGGCACATGCAATGGCCAGCGATTTATTGCTCTATGTTGCATCACTCACATCGAGCGATATATTGTTACAGACCATCAACCCGGCAAATAATTGCATGAATTATCTTTTTGTGGAGTCAGTAGGAATGTGGAGATGAAAATATCTGTGATATATACCTAGGGGTAAGATATGTATCTGTCTAGCAGAAATGAGGTCCTTTCCCATAGATATCATGCTTTACAGTACCCTTTGATAATGGTGAGAATTAATACAGCAAGGGCAGTGCTAACCTTAACCCTTTGAGGACGAGTCCGGAGTATACTCGGGCAGGTGTCTATGGGAAATACATGTTCCAAAATTTAACCGCCCTCAATGGGCTAAGAGGCTACCATAGGTGGAGTGTCACATGTGTAGAACGATATAAAGATAATTCAACATATTTTCACTTTTCTCGCATAATAAAAGAACACTTGATTTGCTTCTTTCAGAAGGAGGGGGATTGATATTACCCTTAACATACGCCAGTGACAAGTTGAGGAAATGTACACTTTTAATGAAATTTTTCTGAACCCACACCCACAGGCCGTCCAGGCAGTGGAAAGACTGCACTAGCAGCAAGGCTAGCCTTGGAATCAGGCTTTCCCTTCATTAAAATCTGCTCACCGGAGGACATGGTTGGATTTTCTGAGTCGGCAAAATGCCAGGCAATCAAGAAGGTAAGTGTGCCATCATTGACCTGGAACTTTTCAGTCACACTATACCCTACATGCTTAAGAAGGGAGTGTGGGGCGGTGTAAAGAGAAAAGAGTTGCTACAAAGCTGTTCAGCTTTAGTGAATGGTGGACTTTATGTGACAAATTTCTCATGAGGTTTAGCAGTGAAGTTATTTTGATGATATCACAGCTATAAAAAAGTCAAACCTTGTGTTATTGTTCAGCCTTCTAGTCCAATTCCATCATGATTGTTTCTGACTGTTAGATAAGCGTGCATCAGTTTTATTCTAGTGATGTGTCTCACACGTATCAATTATTGAGCATGTCATCACTTCATGTGTACATTTCATCATCGAACTCGTGCTAAATGATCAGTAACTTCCATGAAATTCCACAATGTTAATCATGTTGTGACATCAAATACAATCCAGTATTCAGAACCAGAAGGATATTGTCTTTGGAATTGTAGAAGAATCGTAAACCTCCCTTTCCATATCTGACCCATATTGACCCATACACAAGTGCATAATTGTGATTTGTCACCGAGTTTCAGTTTCCAGCCATTATTCAGTTTCCTGCATCGCCATGTCACTGATGTCTAGTTTTCTTCACATAACTTTGTCACATGTTCTGCCTTGTAGATCTTTGAGGATGCATACAAATCTCAGGTCAGCTGTGTGGTGGTCGATGACATCGAACGACTTCTGGGTAAGTACTTGGAGAATTGACGGACAATGTGTTAACTCTAATAGAGGTAATTTCCCTTTCTAATCACATCTGTCTACTGCCATTCTTAGGTGGTATGAAGTGTTTAGATTATGTGAAGTGTTTTGGCAGTTTTGCACCAAAGTTATTTGTTCCTCAGATTAATTTTTTGTTTGCATGTGATATCAAAAGCCTCCCTGGTATGCCTTAAGAAGAAACCATTTAGTTTTTGCAAGTTGAATTTGTCTCAAAGAAAGAAGGAGACATGTGAAAGGACTTTGATAAAAAGAAAATAACACATCCATGAAAGCATGACCACAAAATTATAAGTATTGTTTTATGTCTTTAAAAAATGCATATATCTATTTGAGTTATTAGACAATAAAGCCACTTTTCTATTTATACAAGTAGGTCATCCAATTTATGTGTTACTGTAAAACGAGAAATTTTCGCATGCATGCGAATTTCGCGAATTTCGCGAGCGCCAAAATTCACGAAATTAAAATGCACGCGAAAGTTTTTGTCTACACTACATGCATTGAACGCCAGTGGCAATTCGCGAAAATTTCATGCCGCGAAAAAGGTTGTCAGCTCCAATTCGCGAAAATTTCATGCCGCGAATATATCATGTTTTACAGTATTACATATGTATGGTTGTCATATGTATCTCAAAACAGTGCTCTGTGAATGCTTTTGTCTTCTACTTATAGTCTTTTGGGAGAGAGGGAGTGGACAGTGGCTTGCTTTAGAGCAATAAAGAATGCTACTCTTTTGTATACATTGCAGTTTATCCAAAGCAGACATGGCTTAACTCTCGTTTATTTTTTTTTTTTTTGTGGTCCTTTCTTAGACTATGTTCCTATAGGTCCTCGCTTTTCAAATCTTGTTCTACAAGCACTGCTTGTCCTGCTCAAGAAAGCACCTCCCAAGGTAAGAATCACTCTTCTTCAATTCATCTTTTTGCTGTTTGGTCCAACGTGGGCAATCTTAGAAGAATGGTGCAAGACACCATATATACCTGCACACATGCAACTTTCCACCGTAATCCTTATACTTCATCTTTGCATCGTTTTCTTATGGATTTTATACCTATATTCAGAGGATATAAACAGAATTTACTTAGCAGAATACACACAAAATGCAGAATAATTAGATGAACACAAACTTGCTATATGTTGTACTTGAATGAATCAACCAGCCCTAAACCAACGCTGCACACTGGCACTGGTCCGATCGTCCCTGACCAGTAAAAATCACTGTTTGACCAGCAACTTTTCGAGGAATGGACCAGTAAAAAGTAGAAACGCTGGGTGCCTACTAGTCCAACAGACAGGTTGGACCAGTAGAAAAAAAATGGGTTATTGTGCAGCCTTGCCTAGACCTACATAGTGTATAAGCCCAAAAAGCAGTTTTTCAGCCAAGTGTCCATGCCACAGAGCATGTTGCCACAGCTGCTGAGGAAAAATTTTGTGTCACCATGTAACAGAAGCTTTCACATTGTAGTTGCCACAGTATATCATATCCAACTTCCACTCAGATGTACAAAATAGCTTTGCATGGTTGGTTTGCAGTCACTTCATGTATCATAATGAAAAATTATGTTTGAGAAATCTTCACAGAAGATTTACTGGAGGAGGCCAAGAAATGTTAGAATATTAGAATGAGGTTTTTTTTTGCAAATCGAAACTTCCTGACAATTTTGCGAGTGGTAAAATTCACAATCGTGGAGTACAGTAAATGAATGGATAAATGTATGTGTGCACATCACATCATATCAGGTTAGAAGTGATATTTTTGTGCATTGTTAAATTTGCAAATAGCACCCATCTCACAAATATCCCAAAGATAAAAACCTTGCAAAATATATGGCGTATACAGTATTTCCATTGCTAGAAAGCAGTACCAACATCTTTAATCCAAGACAGTGCTACCTCTGCTGATAGTTATTAATCTTATTTCATTTGATGACTTTTCCTGCTTCCGATTTGGGGTCCACGTTCGCATATGCTGCCCCCTAGGGTCGAAAGTTGCTGATAATCGGCACCACAAGTACCCACGACGTGCTGCAGGAAATGAAGATGACGGACATCTTCAACACACACATCAGGGTGTCCAGCCTCTCGACGTCCGAACACCTCTGCAAAGTGCTCGAGGTAGGTAGGGGCTCCCATGTGATGAGACCCTTTCCATCTGTTGTTAAAGGACAAGTCCACCTTCATATACATTAGGATTGAGAGAATGCAGCAATATTAGTAGAACACATCAGTGAAAGTTTGAGGAAAATCGCACAATCCATTCAAAAGTTATGAATATTTTAAGTATCTGTGCAGTCACTGCTGGATGAGAAGACTACTACAGTGTATGATGTCACATGCGTACAACTATATAAGGAAAATAAAAAGAGAATTTCACAAAACTTTACTTTTTGAATTAAGTGCACATTTCTTCAACTTGCTACTGACATATGTTAAGGGTAATATTATTCCCCCTACCTTCTGAAAGAGAGAAGTCGAGTGTTCTTTTGTTATACGAGAAAAATGGAAATATGTTAAATTTTCTTTATTCTTTCTTTATATCGTTGTACTCATGTGACATCACAAGCTTACTTAGTCTTTTCATCCAGCCGTGACTGAGCAGAAACTTCAAAAATTCATAACTTTTGAACGGATTGTCCGATTTTCCTCAAACTCTCACTGATGTGTTCTACTAATATTGCAGCATTCACTCAACCCACATGTCTTTGAAGGTGAACTTGTCCTTTAAACATCATAAGGATTAGAACCAGCACTTGCTGTTCAGCGAAGCTCAATTGTCTAGTGGATAAGATGCCTGTCCAGTGATCATGAGGCCGTAGGCAGGAAACCTGCTCGAGTATGCATGCCCATGATTTCTTTTGTCATGGCTGCTCCTAAAACACTGATCAATGCAGTGCTTATTTTATGTCGATGTAGGGCTATTTCTCAATCAGTTGCAAGTTTTGTAAAGTAGGAAATGACATGAGGTGTAACAAAACTCATATCGGGTGCTCTCCAGGATCATCAATACCGCTAGAATATACTGGTGCTGTTAGTATAATTGTTTATTATCTTTTCATGGGTGTGCATTGTTGCTTTTGTCAGAACAAGACCAGAAAAGGCATCAATCTCCCTGAGGATTCCAGTATTGATGATACTACTTTGAAAACACATGCCTTCTTCGCTCCTCATCCCCTACCCCCCTCCATCCTTTTAAAAGATGGAAACAAAGAGAGATGACAAGTTCAGCAGTATTTACAAATATCTTGAATGTAATTTACCCATTGGAGATTGGAGAAGTAGTGGAGCTCATCAGTTCATTTCGCATATGTTTTGAATTCAAACCTCTATAGGAGCTGCAAGTCTTCACCCCTGAGGAGCGGCAGAGAATTCGGACCAAGACGGAGGGGAAGTCCCTGATGATTGGCATCAAGAAACTTCTGGTCCTGCTGGAGATCGTCCGGCAGACGGAGGAGACCTACAGAATACCCAAATTCCTCAGCCTCATGGAGGAAGAAGGAGGGTGTGTAAATTAATTCAGACATCGTCATATTCTTCCTCCTCCTCCTTTGTCATGGATTGTTTCTTCAACATCATCATCATTCTCCTCTTTTCATCATCTTGTTATTGTTACCATAATTTGTCAATCTCCTCATCCTTCTCTTTCTCTTCCCTGTCGCTATGAGGTAATTACATCATCACTCTTTACATAATTATTATAATTGACATTTGTGACAAACATGTCATTTCAACTTTTTGCCACTCGTATGAAACTGTCGTCACATTGTCGAGATGTACTATAGACCTATTTAGAGAACCATGCTTTATGGCAGAGGCATACCAGTCGCCATAGCAACATTTCTAGTTTTTATTAGAATAGTGTGATAAGGTATGTCTGAGAGGCTGTGTTCATTTCTTAAAAACCCTTTACACACACTTTATAACTCTATAACCTTTGAAAGGATGATGCTACTGCTCTGAAAGTTAGTATTGGTCATTAATAGACCGTGCTAATAGAGTGCTAAATTCCAGCACAATCTGATAATCCCTTCATTAAGGTTGTTACAGTGTCTTAAGTCCTGTCTTTTGTCCCATTCGTTTCACAGAGGACAGCATGTTATGGTCAAGTACTCAAACAGACTTTGAAGCCTCTTTTCTCTGTAAACACTTTTCCAGACTGTGTACCTTCATTCCATTATTTATATAAGTTAGGAAAGCCCATTTGTATTGAGTTATACATCATTTTAAAGCTTAGAGTCTGCTCAAATTCAGAATCTGTGCTTTCGTAAAGATTCATACCTGGCGACTTTTTGTCGGTTTTGTGATGCAGGGTCACATGTTTCCTTGTGTTCCTATCAATGTGATTTTGCCAAAGGACTCATTTTCTCGCATTCTCTCATTTCTTTCTGCAGACTTGAGCTGTGAGGGGAGACATGGGGAATTAAACTTGGTAGTCACACACATTCCTTGCCCGGCGTCTATCTACTGTTCTCCTCCCATCGTGTGAATCTCTGAGCTGCGCTCCGAAAAGAGACAGGACACAAGCATTGGAAAAGAGATGCACGCATGCAACTTTACCGTTGATCTAATGTCAAATGCAATATGTATTTAGTCCCATGCATAATTCGTCATATTTGGTATTATGTGAAAGATCAGTCTTTTTGGGGGCATCCCCCCCCCCCCCCCAAATGGAACATTTTCTCAACCAATGTTTCCATGGAAAGTTTGCTGTCCCCCCAGAGGAAAAAGTGACCCTCCCTAGAGATTGCTTTATCTTCAAGCTGCGGGATCCACTCGGTTGCATGATGTGTGAATTCTACAAGTTTGCTGATGAAATGGGTGCATGATACTGGAGCTTTTTCGTTCCCAGTCAAGTGAAATAGAATTGTGTTTAAAGGCATAATTTACCATTTGCAGATGAAACAAAAACCCAGCAGTAGTTCTTTAAAGTAGTTCTAAAATGTGAGTTTGGGATAGAAACAACCACTGTAAAAATTTGAATCCGTATAATCAATGTTAAGTATTGTTCAATACACAAAATTTGAACAATAGTAATAATAAAAATGTTTCCAGACTAAACCGTCTACAGTTATGGTTTAATGAGAAAAATACTGATATCTCCTTATATTTTAGGCTTTATTGCCAAAATTTTATATGGTAGGATGTTTTGTGATACAACAGACCTACACATATGCATCAAATGTGATATCTTGAACATTTTTAAAATCACTGTTCCCAAAGGTAAACAGGACCTTTAAAGGAAGATAAGAAGACCAAACTGTTTTGGGGCTTTGCCAAAAATAGAACTACCCCTCTTTTGTCTCGGGTTGAAGATGAGATACAGCATACAATTTTATTCCTTCAGTAGTTCATGCATGCAATGCAAGAAGTGAGGGATGTATTTCGAGGATGAAACTACCAAGGCAGAATGAGTTGCAGTCAAGGAATTATTTGTGACAAGAACAGTTGACGTCAACCAGAATAATTACGGCTTGTAGCTTTCTCGAAAGAATTTGACCTACCAAAACTTGCAATTTGAAAGTTGTAGCTGAAACTGCATATGTACTGAGCAGGTAATAATGACTTTTTGATTGTGTCGACGTGGCCGCCAGTCTCGTACGAGAGCGGCTCCTAATGGCTGCAGTCCATTCGTCACGTCTGTGGTGTTATCAACCCATTTTGATTTTCAGTACACGCCGTTCACGACGTACGGCTATGACGTCGGGGCCCCGTCCCCTCCAACGAGCTGGCGATTGGTTGCACCATGCGATGCCGTCATCACATCGTGAATCTTGGTGGCCATGAAATCCCTCGAAGACGTGTTAGAGATTCTGGCATTGGACGTGCTGGAGCACCTTGAGCATGCACAGTTCCTTTAAATGACATCATTTCTGCGACGGCCACGCTCGGGAGGTGAAATCGAAAAGTCCCTATTGGTTGTCTTTGACAGCATTGATGTCAAGAGGTTTTTGAAAGTGAAAATGCAATGCTCTTTATAGTGTAGTATGGAGGTGATGTACAATGCATGAGATTAGACATGCCAATTTTCTGTAATATGTGTTCAAGCATTATAATCATATAAAGGATTGAAATCACATTTCAATTCAAATAAACACAGTGTTGAGAAAACATATCTGAAAAAATAAATAAATAGATGAAAATGAAAATAAAAAAGAAAGAGAAACTACTGTCTTAAACATTATTTGTCTTTACCGAGGTTGATTTCCCTGGGAAGCAATGGTCAAGTATCATCATAAGTAAGGTCGAAATTTAACTTTGATGGTGCCATATTTATAACCAGGGCTTTTGTTTGAATTTGCTAATCTGTGCAAGAACAGTACATGGACTATTCTGTGCTATCAAAAAAAAAAAAAAAATAAAAAAATAAATAAATGAAATAATAAAGGCTTATGCATAATATGGAGTCATAGTAGTTGATTATTATGTTTTTCTTTTTTCAGCATTTAGTAAAATGAAAGATAAAAAGCATGCATACTTGTTACTCATATGTCAAATACAGTTCCTGTACAGGGATCCATTTATTGGAGCTTTGCCAAATTGGCAACTTTGGAATCTGAATGATACTCTCAGACAAGTGTTATCAAGTTTGTAGGAATTGATCAGTGAGCAGTAGTAGTACTGCGTAGTCAAGGAAGAAGCAAAGGTAGTACTTATAGCGATTGGGATGATACATCTCTACATGTAAATGTGAAACATTGTGCAGTGTAGCCCACCAGTTACCCAAGATATTATATTTAATCGCCGAATACCACATTGTTTTTGACCTTGTGTAATGTAATTCCTATTGTATGGCTATCTTATCCCATTATCCATATATTTGTATGACAATGTCTTTTTTTTAAGTGTTAGACATAAGTATTGTTTAAATAAAAAGTATGTGTCAAAATATTTATAGAAAAGTATAATGTACATATGTACGTCAGAAAAAGTATCGAATAGAAACTGTAAAGGCCACAGTAGAAATGTCTTGTATACTTAGGTTGTTTTGTTACCAACATGAATGTGATATGCATTAGAGCATGTGACATGCTCTCCTTCCAGGTTCTGTTTAAATGATGATTATTTGTATTTTGTTGTTTTTTTGTTGCAGTTTTGTCTTGACGTTTCGCTCATAGAGCTGTTACCACACAAGAGAGTGGCTGTAGATTTGCAAATGGTTTTCATCTGTCACGATGGTTGAACGGAGAACAATGTTTCTCCGTCATGCTACTGGCATTAAAAGGAAAATGGAACCCAAATATGCTGTACTTGTGGGTTGAGTAAATGCAGCAATATTAGTAGAACACATCAATGAAAGTTTGAGGAAAATCAGACAATCCGTTCGAAAGTTTATGAGTTTTCTAAATTTTGTTGCAGCCATCGATGAATGAGAAGACTACTACAGTTTTTGACATCACGTATGAAGAACAATATAAAGAAAATGTGAACAAAATTCATTTGTTCTGTACATGTAACAGGCAAGACCACACTTTGTTTTTCGCAAGCAAACATTCAAAGGTATATCTCTAGGTACAGATTAGTGATTTTTTTAACCTTTCTATTACCTTTCAGGTCTTTCTTTCTTCTTGCAGCAGATGGTTGTATCTGTTCACAGCCAGCAAAACCAACTGCAGAAGCAAGTGTTCATGTCACAATGTCATATCAAAATTTTGATATGATAATTGTATTATATTGGTGTAAGCAGACCATAAACAAAACATAGCATGATGTAAAAGTCATTGCAATACTTCATTCTTTGTCCTTCAAAATGTCTTTTGACGTCATTCATTACTAGTCAGGGAATACTGTATACGCCATATATTTCACGAGTCTAAATATTCGCGAAACGGGAATTCCCGACGATTTCGCGAGTGGTTAAATTCGCGATCGTGGAGTCTTGTAATGAACGGAGAAATGTACATGCGTACATCACATCCACATCGGGATCAGAGCCAATATTTTCGCGTGTTTTTAATTTTGCGAATAGCACCTGACTCGCAAAATTTGCGAAAATAAAAACCTCGCGAAATATTTGGCGTATACAGTAAGCAATACCTTTGATAGTCATGGCAAAGTTCGAAATGATCTGTTCCTGAGATGGCAAAGAGACACCGTAAAGGTATGATTTTGCAGACAGCCGGACAGTAAGCTATGTGACAAGATTTTGAAACGTGAGGGCTGTAGAATGTCAGAGTGGAGAATCATTTTGTTTTCTGAATGTCGCCCCATTCTGAAAAAAAAAGCTTGCAGAAAAGGTAGTGGCAATGTCAGCTCAGTAATCTATGAACCAGGAGTTTTGAACTGTTGCAGGAGACCAGCCACTCTAATGAAGCAATTGGTGAAAGTAATGGCAGCTTTCTTTTACTGACAATACATTGATCTACAAGTTTGCGGAGAAATATCTAGATAAACTGCAATGTGTGAGGTGACAGCTATTATAATCATAGAAAATCTGTGTTATTTTGTCTATGGTAGTGAAAAGGATGAAGGAAATGGAAAAGGTCCCTAAACTCGTTGTGGTATAATTCACTGAAATCGATTCTCGAAGGAAAACATTCAGTTTCTATACTTATATTTGTGTGATTGTGCATTAATTTCTGAGGTATATGTTTCATTTACGTCCGTTACATCATTGAAAATATTTACCCTGGAAGAGATTTGTGAAGCCTGAATGCAGAAATGTATGAGCAACTGCACAGGGAAAGTTTGAACAAATTCAGCACATACAAGTTATAACCCATCATAATAACGGTGAGGGGAACCAGGGGTACCATTTATGAATTTTGTAGGGACTTACCACACCTCAGATGTACCAAATGTCCCATATTCTACATAACATTTGTCTTGACAAACTGTCCTCAAAGTGTAGTAAAGCTATCAGGTCATATTGCATAACCAAGAAGATAAAGTCTTTTTTTTTTCGCCTTTAAAAGCAGAAAATAGTTATATTGATTGATGCCTGTGCCAAACATTTGATGATGTTATCACACAAAGCAATATGATAGTCATGTGATGTCGAAGACACCAAACTGTTGTATCTATCATAATGTTCTTATATTATTTGTCAGAATTTTTGTTCAAACTGTTCCAGACATGTTGGAGTGATTTTATGCAAGACATCTACCAGATCATTTCTTTCTTTTTGTTTTCCTTTTTTTTTTTGTCTTTCTGTTAATTTTTGAAGTACACCATGTACCTGTATGGCCACCCTATCATTTGTTACTAGTTCAGCGGTAACATGGCTACAGATCACGATGGACTCTGAGATTTACATAGCACATGATTGGAAGACAGGCATAGTATTATACTAAGTAGATCTGGTGCTTGTAATCCATTGGTTTTATCAAGGAGGTACAAGAGAATGGAGTCACAACTGTCTTATTTCCTTTGCTAGATGTTCGATGCCGCCGCTCAGAAATATTTGAAGCATGTGCCAAACAGGATCTGCCACGCAGATAGGAAGACAATTGACTCGTGTCTCATTACATAATCACCAGCCACTTTCTAAGGAAGATATGTCTTTGTGATGGTAATTACTTTTCGCTATCCCTTCTTATACAAGGTAGGTGGTACAGACACGAGGATGTGCGAATAGAAATTGCGCAAAAAATGCTGAAATAAAGATGAAAATTACTCGACTGGGCATACCCGGGCACTAATCTGAATTATCTATCAATAAAGAATTATATTTGAAGATTATTCCAGGTCAGTTTTATTTGTCGGAATTAAGCGGAAAAGTGATAAAACCGGCTTTCCAGTATGGTACAGTTTTAAACATTTTCACATGATACAGCTCTGATTTACACTTTTGCACAAATTTCTGCACGGGATTGATTTTTGTTTTACATGCTTTATCAGTGAGTGAAATTTCATTTCATTTGATAAATAAATAAGCAAAATATGGCCAATATTATGTTAACATTCAAAATGAATCTTCAGATTGCTCAGCAAGACGGCGGCTTCGAACATCGATCATCAAAGGCACAAATGCACCTGTGAAATTCTTTTGTACATCAATAGAAATCTGACAACTGTTTGAATAATTACAGCCAGTTGGAACTCCAACTCTTAAACCTCCTTGGTTTTATGTAAGAAATTTGTCATATCTTAGGTCAGTTGCAGTTGTGTGATATCCTTGTGTATTGCTGTCAAAGATATTGGCTCAGGGGAGCACGAATGTCGATGCATTATCAGTTTGTATTCAAAATATTGTCATGGTACAACTTTTAATGTTAGTTTTCTGTTACATCCAGGTAAATGCTTTATACATTTTGTACCACTCCCTCAACCTCTTCACAGAAACATTCCAGTATTTGTGGGAGCTGTATGTTATGATTCACGTGCAGCTCCTTTTTGCAAGTACCATGTGTGATGACTTTTATCAAAGCAGCCTGTCATCGATCCCGTGTTAGTGTTATGTAACCCAGCTCGTTCCATTGTGAGATTCTCAGTGCAGCTGGTAACAGTGTGCCACCCATATATTATCTGCTTCTCTTTTGTACTGTGTGCAATAGCATAGGAATGAGATTAAACTTGGTCAAAAAGAGAACCACACACATTCAGCTTTGCTTGTCTCATTTTTTTTTTTTTGCCAATTCTGCATGCGCACAAAAAAGAGGAAGAAATGTTTATTTTTGTTTTTGTTTGTTAATTACATTTTTATGCCTCCGCCACGAAGTGGTGCTGGAGGCATTCTGTTTTCGGGTTGTCCGTCCGTCCTTCCGTCCGTCCGTAATGAATTTTGTGGACAGCGTAACTAAAAAACCTTTTGAGGTATCCTAATGAAACTTGGCATGTATATGTATTAGGGGGTGAAGTTGTGCCTATCAACTTTTGGGTGCACATGCTCAAGGTCAAAGGTCAAAAGGTCAAGGTCAAATGCTTAAAATCTCACTATTTCCCCCATATCTATGCAATGCCTGAAGATATTTTCTTGAAACTTAGTGTATACATGTATTACCCAATTAAGATTCTCTGGTGAAAGTTTGGGGTCATGAGGTCAAAAGGTCAAAGGTCAAAAGGTCAAGTAAAATGTTAGAATTTCACTTTTTTCTCTGTATCTTGGAAATTGTTCAAGGTATCTTCATAGAACATAGTATATATGCATGTACTGACTGGCAGTGGTTATCTAGGGAATTTGGGGTTCATGGGGTCAAAGGTCAGGGGTCAAAGGTCAATGTCAATACTTCAAAATTTTACTATTTTCCTTATATTTATGCAATGCCAGCAGGATTATTTTTTTTAACTTTATGTATGCATGTATAACCCAATAGAGATTCTCTGGGATTTTTTTTTTTTTTGCCAAGAAGGTCAAAGGTCAAAAGGTCAAAGATCAAGTGAAAGTGCTGAACTTACTTCTTTCTCCATATCTCGGAAGTGGCTCAAGTTATCTTGAAACTTAGTACATATTTATGTATGTTCTGCCTGACTGTGATTCTCTTATATTCTGTTATAAATCAAAGGCCAGATGAAAATGATAACAATTTACTGTTCAATACAGAAATTGCACTTTTTCCACATACCTTGAAAATTACTCAGAGCATAAACTTATGAAAGGGTCAAAGTCAAGTTAAAGTTCTTAAATCCTCAAATACATGCTCTCCTATTCATCCAATTAAACATAGGTCAAGGAAGGTGAACATTCAATACATTTGTGACAAACATGTCATTTTAATATTTTGCCAATTTTGTGAAAATGTAATCACACATTGTCCACATGTACTACAGACCTATTAGGAGAATCATGTATTATGGCGGAGGCATACCAGTCGCCATAGCGACATTTCTAGTTATTATTTCAATTCCTTTGTATTATATTGTTTGCATATAAATACATGTATGTATAGATATATGTGTGTGTGTGTGTGTGTGTGTGTGTGTGTGTGCACTTACCCATGGTGGAAAACGAGGACACACACAAAAACTTTACATTTAAACTGAGGACACACAGAGAACCGAGGACATCCTCGCTTTGCACACCATTCCAAACGGTCTGCTTTTGCATGTTGGGGTACGTGTTTGTAGGTCCTCGATTAGCATTATTGTAATAAGTGCTCGGTTGGATGGTAATAAACGAACGAGTCCTCGGTTGACAAGAGTCCTACTAACGCACAGGTCCTCGGTTATGTGGTAAAATTCTTGTGGGTAAAACAGGTCCTCGGTTTCCACCATGTGTGTTTGTGTGTGTGATTATGTGTTTGACTATCTGTTCATAGTGCATGTTGTTATGACTGGGGACCAGCAATTTTCTTTCATTTTATTGAAATTTCATTCTAGCTGGCCAAATAAAGTATATAAAGATAAATAGGTAACAATTTTGGGAACTGATGTTGTAACGGGAGTGCAGCGTATTGCAATTTAAAAACAAACGCACAAATATAATATTATCTCCACACTTCTAGAGACAAAACTTTGTTTTATGTCCCTTTACAGTACAAACACTGGATGTACAAGAACAGTATATCGTCGCTGGGGTGACAAGACCTTTATCTGCAATTTTGATGAAAATGACTTTTTTCGATTAATGGCCAAATAATGGGCTAATTGATGTCCTGTCCAAATCCAAACTGTCTTACTCCAAAAATGAAGCCACCATGGCATGTCAAAGGAAAGGCTATCCCATTCGCTATAGGGCTCACACTGGTAAATAATTCCCCATGGAGACGTGTGTTAAAATTCAAATTTCAAAAAATTCTGTAAAATAGCTGGGAGAAATGAGGTGTTTCATCTTCACTAACCTAAATAAGTGAGATATTACCTTTCATCCATCAGATTGCCAGGGTGGGTTGTTCTGCTTTAATTCTGTCCAGGGGTCCGCAAAGCCAGACTACGAGTTCTTGTCACTCAAAAAATCACCTATTTTCCGTACACGTACCCAATGAAATATAGTCCCCTCAAATTCCATCAGAAAAGCTTTCATCTTCCAACCAAAATGCAGTTTGTAGAGGAATTCATACTCAATATCTACAGCTATTCAGTTTTTTGCCAAACTACATCACTGATTTTTAATTAATTTTTTTCTTCATTTATTTTGGTATCTTTGGTACGAATTTGTGAAGGGGTCTGGGACAGTCCATTTTATTTACAGGTGTGAGCCCTATAGTGGAGGTCATATTTCCTATTTGACTTTTAAACATCATAATTGTGTTTTTTATGATATTTGCCCCTACATCATATGAGAAATTACACTTTCAAGGATTATAAAGCTTCTCAAAGGGACACTTTTAGAAAATCATGCCCTTTAGGGTTTTTTTTTAATAAATCTTGCAGTTTTGATCAGTTCTTCATAAGATGAATACATAGATCCAGGCAGTTATCCTTGATTGTGGGTGTGTCATCATCACCTTATAGCCTACAAAGTACTTGATAAGACTTTGTTTTGTCAAACAGACTAACTTTATGTATTTTGAGCTGTTTCAGTGGTAGCCAAAACAAAGAAATACATTAAAATAACTCAGTCATTCAAAGTTGTGTGATACTGATGACTGACTGCTATGTACTAAGATCTAGTGACAAGAACATAATATTAAGAAAAGAAATAGTAGCAAGGCAGAGTTGAGGAGGGGGGGGGGAGTAGAGGAGAGAGGTAGAGAGAGGGGGTAGGGAGGGGAAGGGGAGGGAGGAAGAGATCTGACACAATACAAGATACACAATACAAGATTAACACAGTCATTCAAAGTTGTGTGATACCTGGTACTGATGACTGCTATTTACTAAGATCTAGTACCACAAGAACATAATATTAAGAAAAGAAATTGAAGCAAGGAAGAGTGGGGGGGGGGGGGGGGAGTAGAGGAGAGAGGTAGAGGGAGGGGGGTAGGGAGCAGAAGGGGGAGGGAGGAAGACATCTGACACAATACAAGATACACAATACAAGAAGTCATTCAAAGTTGTGTGATACTCAGATGATAACTGCTATTTACTAAGATCTAGTACCACAAGAACATAATATTAAGAAAAGAAATTGTAGCAAGATAGAGTTGGGGGGGGGGGAGTAGAGGAGAGAGGTATAGAGGGAGGGGGGGGGGGAGTAGGGAGGAGAAGGGGAGGGAGGAAGAGAGATCTGACACAATACAAGATCAACATAAACCAGCAGAGCTTGTATGGGATGAATACTTCCCATAGACTTGCATGTATTGCGTGCATTCTCTATAGGGCTCACACGGGTAAATAATTCCCCATAGAGACGTGTGTTAAAATTCAAATTTCAAAAAATTCTGTAAAATAGCTGGGAGAAATGAGGTGTTTCATCTTCACTAACCTAAATAAGTGAGATATTACCTTTCATCCATCAGATTGCCAGGGTGGGTTGTTCTGCTTTAATTCTGTCCAGGGGTCCGCAAAGCCAGACTACGAGTTCTTGTCACTCAAAAAATCACCTATTTTCCGTACACGTACCCAATGAAATATAGTCCCCTCAAATTCCATCAGAAAAGCTTTCATCTTCCAACCAAAATGCAGTTTGTAGAGGAATTCATACTCAATATCTACAGCTATTCAGTTTTTTGCCAAACTACATCACTGATTTTTAATTAATTTTTTTCTTCATTTATTTTGGTATCTTTGGTACGAATTTGTGAAGGGGTCTGGGACAGTCCATTTTATTTACAGGTGTGAGCCCTATAGTGCTTTGGCTGCCATGTTTTTTTGGCTCTCCTGAACATTTGACATTTTGTAGATACGAGGTCTTGTTGCCCCAGCGACAATATGATATGGACATTTCCAAATTGAGTACCAGAAGATTGAGAACATCATTGAGAGTACATTTTTTTGATATCACAGTTTCAATGTGTTTGCCTGTTTATTTCTTTTTGTTTATATTTTAAGGGTCTCCTCGATTCCACCATTTTCATTCACAATAACGTTGTCTCTGAAATGACCCCAACTTATTTTTCCAAACTTCAATCCCGTGCTAGTGGCTCCAATTTCTTGCTTTGAACTGGAATGATATTGATTATGATTTATATTTTGTATGCATGTATGTATATATATATTTTGTATGTATGTATGTATATATATATATATATATATATATATATATATATATATACATACATATATATATATTGACAGCAAATCTTGCACATATAGACGTGGCTGGTGTTGGGTAGCACCCCTTTAATCATCGAGCTTTCGGGCGAAAAGCCCTTCTTCAGGATCTACACAGTCAATGACAACAACGTATAGATAAAATCAACCTAGGTATAAAATCATACTAAACTTAACTAACCTCATATACTATACATTTCAAAATATACTCAACATAAAACATACCTCTATTCAGCGCATTTTGTAACAAAAAACTAATCAGCATACTATTACTAAATACAATCTCAAAACAAAACTTATTGTGTTGGTGCTGAGTGTGGTCTTGCAGTGTTGTCTGTGTGAAAGTTATGGTCGGGTGTATCTTATATGTATTTGCGTATATATGGGGGGGGGGCGTTCCTGTACTAAGGCTCGTTCTCATTTAATCAATCATAAACTACCAATACTCACATTTTTTCACCATCCAACAATATAAAAAAACTTCCAAATTACCATTACAATTTCTACATATTAATACACCTCTTATAATACATACAAGCATACATATCTGCATACATAATATAATTCATACACATAAATCTATTTATCCAAATACTTACATACCTACACCCACATTACTTTAACTACAATTCAACTATCCCAAAAATATATATACCATTATTACATTACCTATTATATATCTACCTACATTTACATCAATCACTAATTCTATCTAACTAAAATATATCTAACCTTCTCAAACAATAACATATTTATCATATACTAACATTCAAATAATCTAACAAATATTCTAATAATCTCAAAAAAATAACATATTTGCAAGATTTGCTGTCAATAGATATACTGTCCTTGCACCGCCCCGCCATGTTGTGGTTAAGTCCTTTGATGTCGGTACATATATATATATATATATATATATATATATATATATGTATATGCTTGAGTGTATGTACATATTTTTGAGTGTAGGCCTATGTATGATATATGTACATAAATACATATACTAACATTATTTTCAAAATGCAAAAAAACATTTACATTTGTGAGTTTAGGTGTGTGTCTGCATATGAGTATATTAACAGTCTACCTCCACATACAGTTGTGAACCCTATATGGCTCCACTTGCAGGCCCGAGGAATAAGTTCTTCATTTTGTAATAATGTATTCAAATACATACTTCTAGCATGAGAATGATGTTCTAAATAAGATGTTACTGTACCATGCTCTCCTTTGCATAGACTATTATACCTGAGCCAAACTTTAAGATAAATAAATACATACAAACATAAATAAAGAATCAAATAATTGCATAAATGAATATACATATGAATAAACAAATAATTGAATGAATAAATAAATACATACATACAAACATACATACATACATACATACATGCATGCATAATGAATACATAAATACATCAAGGAATATATTAGAAGTTTTGATTAAAAATATCTTGTATTTTCTTCTTATTTTCTTTTTTTAGCAGCTTTAATCACAAATATCTCAATGTAACAAGAATGGAGTTACCTCATTTTGTGTTAAAACTCTTCAAATAAATAAAAAGATAAACAAATCAATAGATAGTCAGATGATTACCTCGGGGAGGTGAGTCTCACCTCCTTGATTCAGACCTCCACGCCACTTATGGATCTGTAATGTTAATGCAAGGGGTGAGTCGCACCTCTCTGATTATTTGGAATGGAGCAACTCACCGGGTACCACCGCTCGCCACTTCTACTCAAGTATCAATAATTACCCCCAATGGCTACGTGAAAGGGCGCCATCCGCTACCAGCCGCCGCTGGTAGCTCTGCTTGTGTTATTATTGATGCCACCAATGTTTGACTGCTACCACCACCTGCGGCGCATCACGGCGCTAGAAATTACAGCGCATTGGCAGACGGCATTCAGAGGGGTGTGTTCTACTTCCCTCGTTACTCCGTATACCATACACACCGTGGTGCACCCAGTACGTTGAGTAAACGAAGAGAGCGATCCACAACCCCTGGATATGCTATGTGTGTATCCTTGCTCCGTACATCAGCGCGCTTTTCGAAACAGCCTCCAACAATCGACGAGTACTGAAAGTGTTGTGACAGATCTGCTGCCAACAACCATTAAAACCTGAAGTGACTTAACAAATGGTGAGATTTAATATCATGTGTTTTTCTTGGAATTTCGTCAGCTTCATTCAGTTTGAGAATATACTCGCGAAGAACGCTTACAGTGACAGTGTATGTAGACTAGAGACTGGAGTAATTATTGCATGTTCCACCATTTTTACAAATCGCACCGTGTTTGTTTTTAGCCTTGTTTTTAGCAACACTTGTAACTGGTATGAGTTCGTTTGTGTTTCTCTTTACGGTTTTGCTTGTGTGATAGGGTATTTGTGGGTGTTGGTTGTGGGCTGCTGGTTTCCGTAATGACAACTGACAAACTTGACAATGACAAACTGTCTAGACTATAGCTTTTAATGATAGACACCTGTTGGTATCTGAGCTGGACAAAATTAGCTGTACATCACGGGGGGGGGGGGGGGGGGGGGGTGATCTAGGGCAAGGGGTGTGAGTTACTGTTACTGACACAACTGTCAGCTTAGCATCATTAACCCGTTGGGCGTTGAGGACGAGTCCCGAGTATACTCGGGCAGGTGTCTATGGGAAATGCGTGTTGTAGCAAAATCAAACTGTCCTCAATGGGTTAAAGGACAAGTTCACCTTCATAGACATGTGGGTTGAGAGAATGCAGCAATACTAGTAGAACACATCAGTGAGAATGTCAGGAAAATCGGACAATCTGTTCAAAAGTTATGAATTTTTGAAGTTCCTGCTCAGTCACAGCTGGATGAGAAGACTACTATAGCTTGTGATGTCACATGTGTACAACGATATAAAGAAAGAATAAAGAAAATTCAACATATTTTCACTTTCCTCTCATAACAAAAGAATACTCTACTTCTCTCTTTCAGAAGACAGGGGGAATAATATTACCCTTACCGCTTAACATACGTCGGTAACAAGTGGAAGAAATGTGCACTTTATTCAAAAAGTAAAGTTTTGTGACATTCTCTTTTTATTTTCCTTATATCGTTGTACGCATGTGACATCAGACACTGTAGTAGTCTTTTCATCCAGCAGTGACTGCACAAATACTTTAAGAATTCATAACTTTTGAATGGATTGTCAGATTTTCCCCAAACTTTCACTGATGTGTTCTACTAATATTAGGTATTGCATTCACTCACACCACATGTATATGAAGGTGGACTTGTCCTTTAAGTGGAAACCTTTGGGCCAGGCTTGGTAGAGTTAGTTTTTCATCATACTTTAATCACTTTTTTAATCAAATGCAGAGGCCTATGCTATCAGATCAGACTTTTGGTAGGAGATCTCCCATCACCATGCTCCCCGGCCCGCTCTAGCTGCATAGATTTGCAAATAATTTTCATCTGTCCTGCTGAAAATTGAGTTCTTTCGTGCCCAACTTTTTTTCCCCATATAATGCAGAGATGGATCTAGGAATTCCTTAAAGGGGCCCCTTTGCAAAATTAAAGGGGGTGCACGCACCCCCCCCATTTTTTTCTTTTTATTTCTTTTGTTTTAACCAAAACTAAAGAGGGGGCGTGTGCCCGATGCGCCCCCCTTTGGATCTGCTGCTAAAATGTATTCATATATGTGTTTTAGTGGTTTTGTACCAGAGAGCATGATGCAAGAGACATCATACTCATGATTTGCACTATGTTCACACAGTCGGTGTCCAGTCGATGATGATGATGATGAACTGCATTTATGTTATATTTTATTCACATTATATTTTATTATATCCCTCACAAATTATTTCTTGTCCTCTGATTGGTCGAGAGCATTTAAAGTGATAAAACATAAAATTTGCATCACGAAAATCCAATTCCAACTATTTCCCAAGGGAAATAGCTGGAAAAAAAAAGATATATTCCACTGCCATGGTAATAGTTAATGGCATTAATTTAATAGAACCTCTCAGGCTTGGTATATTTGTATGTCCTATACAAGCAATGTAATGTCACCAAAATGACTCAATGACAGCCTGATTTCATTCAGCCTTTTCATGATAGTGTATTGTAAATATGTTGGGTAAACTCTGATTTAACTCCTTCAACACTGCAGATTATTGTGAACAGATATACTTGTACAATACAGAATGATGTACATGTATATTGTTGTGCTATTTCAAAAGCTGAGTGTATACCACCCCACCTCCTTGCTGCTGTAGGACCCCGTTTACAGTGTGAGGCTCGGCCACGGCTCGGCCACGGCTCGGCCCAGCCCCGCTTCAGTGTAAACGCGCAAAAGGCCAAATGCGAGGCCAAAATTGGCCTCGCATTTGGCCTCGCTCTGGAGGTGGTCTCGGCCTTTTCTCAGTGTAAACGTAAACTGGGCCAAATGCGCGGCCAATTTTAGTCTGGCTTCCAAACCCTCTGCCTGTACTATTTTGCTGTTCAGGATATTAACCCTCTCAACATCGAAAACTAGTATAATTTAAGGTGGTTTTGTCCTGCAAAGGATTTTTTCCTTCAGCAAAGGCCTTTGCCGGAACGGCGACTTCATCGCCACGGAATTCATTTGGCAAAGGGTCTGAAAACCAGACAATAACAAATTGCATTTGTTTACATGCAGAGAGCCACTACGACAACATATTGAAAGATTTAAATCAAAAGCGCGGCCGAGCCCGGCAGCGTAAACGGACAAAATTGCGGGGCCCGGCCTCGCAATTGAGGCTGGGCTCGGCCGCGGCTCGGCCCAGCCCAGCACTGTAAATGGGGTCTAACTCCCCCTCTTCTGCAGCACTATGACTGTTAAGTGTATTCATGGAATTCACATGGATTAACCTCTGTTAGATGATAGAGAAAAGAAAGTGGTGCCCCCAAATATTACATGCATGCATCCAATGTAGAGAGGGGGAGAAATGAGAAATGAGCCCCCTAAATTTTTGGAGGCAGTGTGTCGCAATGGGACTTGAACTGTGCCCCCGTGATAGATTAGGCATGCCGACTCTCTTCGCATTTTGCATTTTGCACGAATGTTTCTTCTCATGTATAGCATATTCTCAGTAATCTTATCCAGAGCTCTAACTCAGTGGGATGCAGAATGTTGCTTTGGGCAACAGCAGAAAAAGAAAAAAAAAGAGGCCGACACACTACCACAAATTCACTTAAGTGTTAACTTAGTCTAGGTTTACCTGATTGGTACATGCAGGATTAATTTGCAGTACACACTAAAAAAAGAAATCAATTGATAACTTTAGATCCATTATCAGTTTGTTACATTTGTTTTCTCTTATGTCTACAACCCTCATTTAGTCTAGTACAATTCTGAGCAAGTTGTAGAGGACAAAGGTCAACTAAACAAGAGATGTGTCCCATAGTTGTTAAAGGAAAGCAGCAGATCAGTAGAATGTGCATTACAGGAAAGTAAGCAAGTGATCAAGCAATAAACTCACATCATTATCTGTATATCACCTCAAAGAGCATAATTGATTGCTCTCCTAAATTATAATCTTTATGATACATGACTATAGAAATATACTTTGACACTGCACCTACGATCTGCCATCTTGGGGTGCCTGTGATACGAGTAGCATACAAAACATTCACTCACTGATGATCAAATTGCTATTCTAACTCCTTTTCCTGCATGCAATGATATCATTTTGAACAACACTTGATTTTGTAAATTCCTCTCCATTTTATCAAAATGCTTTTTTACAGAACTTTTTTCATAGCCCTTGATTTAAGCTTAGAATAAAGTCCAGGAGAAAGAAAAATACATTCAAATATATTAAGATGATCATAACTGCTTAAAATACTGGATGCCCAAGTATAGTTTTTTTTTTTCCTCATTGTGTACTCTTGTTCTTTCTGCTTTAGAGTATGTAAATACAAGAAATATCGCCAATTTTCAAATGGGGAAAATTTGCACCATTTGTTAAGTGTTGATAACAAATAACATGATGTGGATGAAGACTTGCATTCAACAACCATGCAATTGAGTTTTTATGTTGGTAAATGGCAGGAGTGTAATAAATCAAGCCGCCCAACATGCCACCAATTTTGAACCACACCAATGTCAGTAGATACAATGTAGTTGCCAGCCGTATGATATGTTGAATGTTCAACCTTGATATGGTAATATATGTGGTATTACCATGGTAACCATCTACGTGCATGTGCTCAGCTTTTACACACTAACGCTTATAAGTGCATGTTTCATCATCATGTGGTATGCAGGCTTTGTTGATCAAGGTTAGCAATTATTGCTCTTAAGTCTGTCAGAAATGTTTTGGTACTCCTTCTCAATCAACACATATTCAGAGGTATGCTATAGAATGAAATGATGAATGATATTTTAAAGGCAAAAAGGAGACCATAATGCATGTGAATAGATCTATTCCTATTTCAGGAAAGCTACTTAGACTTCATTCAAGGGGATATGATATTGATCAACACAAACACATCCTGTCTTTCACACCTGTCTGCAGTGAAAAACTGGATGGCTTGATAATAACACATTCCAAGGTTGTCAACAAGTTGACATTTTTACTGCTAGTCTCCAGCATCCAGGCACTCTCAGCATTTTAATACCTCCACCACAATATCAAGGACCTGATAATTTAAAGGACAAGTTCACCTTCATAGACATGTGGGTTGAGTTAATGCAGCCATACTAGTAGAACGCATCAGTGAGAGTTTGAGGAAAATCGGACCCTTCGTTCAAAAGTTATGAATTGTTGAAGTGTCTGCTCAGTCACGGCTGGATGAAAAGACTATTATAGTTTGTGATGTCACATGTGTCCAACAATATAAAGAAAGAGTAAAGGAAATTCAACATATTTCCATTTTCTCGCATAACAAAAGAACTCTCAACTTCTCTCTTTCAAAAGGCAGGGGGAATAATATTACCCTTAACATACGTCAGTAACAAGTTGAAGAAATGTTCACTTTATTCGAAAAGTAAAGTTTTGTTAATTCTCTTTTTATTTTCTTTGTATTATTGTACGCATGTGACATCTGTACACTGTAGTAGGGCAATTCCATGGGGTTGGGACTGAAATTGTGACATACAAGTTGAAAATTCAAGTTGGGTAAATTGAAATTTCCTTTTCCCCCCTGATTTGTTACTCCCATTCTTCAACATATTCCACTAGAAATCTGTTTATTACTTCGCACACTTTCAGTCAGCATGGGTAAACAGGTATGGCAAAATACCTATGTTACACGGACTTCATTTGTTGACATCCTTCATCATTTTGTGTTCTGAAATGATAACAATGAACACATCCACGTTTTTTTCGTCCATAGCACATCAACATGTTATGTAACAGGCGCATGAGATCATTATTAGTAAGATTGTATGTTCTGATGTCAACTGCAAGCCACTTTTATTAACATGTTTTTTTCTACAAACCATCAACAATTTCAATCAAAGGTTTAACTTTTTCATCAAGAGTGATACAATGACAATATTCTTAAAAGCACCACAATTGAAGCAAGTGATTTGTATGGGTATTCAAGTGAAAACATGATTTTATTGTTATAATCAGGGGTTTTCAGACAACAACCTCGCCCACGGTGTACTACCTATGTTACACGGACAGTATGTCTTTGTAACATAGGTACACTACGACATATCAACTGATTTCCTTTATTGTGGTGTGAGATGTTAAAACCTACACATATAGACTTTATGTATGTTCCCACAAATAACACTATTGTAACAGTTCTTTGGAATTATATCTACTGCACGCCTGTGGAACAATACCTATGTTACACAGACTTCAATTCTTTGTAACTCTGATATGAAAGAAGGCAGACTTAATCAGAAGAAGAAGAAGAAAGTGAAGCTTTACACAATTTGACCTAATATACACTAACAACATCATCAACTAGTTGGCAACTAACTAAGAAAACTAATAAAGAGAAATCATACAAGTCTTCTTGTCTTCTCCATGTTCTTTGTTTGAAATTAATTTCTGCTCTTTTGTCCAATGTCCATTTAGCCCTCCTTTTTTGTTTTTCTTCTGTCCATTTTCCCTCTGTGCAGTTTTCTTCTTGTCTAGTTTGTTACATTCGCTCTTCTTGGGTGTTGCTTTGTCGGCTTCCTCTCTGTTTGTGGAGTGCTGTGGATGTGTCCTTTTCACTCTTTCATGTAGTTTAACACGTAGCGGTGGTAGAGGAGGAGCCATGGCAGATTCATCAAAAAACTGAACAAAAGGTGTAAAGAGAAATAGAATAAAAAAATTATAAGAAAATTTTTGTCGGGGTTGACTATATATTCCTGTTGAAGTATCTGTGTGTTTATGAATGAAATTAAATAATTTTAACAATTTTGCTTACATTTCTACCTCTTGGCATACCCATTAGCTAGAGTTCCATGTGTACCTCCCACCAAAATTGAAAAAAAAAAAATGGGTTATGCTTAAAATGATGTAAATATTAATAATATAGCATGTAAAACATAGGAAAATATCATTTTCATACTCTATGCTAAAAACTTGTTTTCAGATGCAAGCTACACTGTAGGAAGGGCAGGTCGCTGCCCCCAGTGTCCTAGCTAAGGTTAGGGCTAGGGTCAGGGTTACGTTTACGGTTATGGTCCTTAATAGACTCCCAAAATAATACTAGGCCCTATTTTATATTCATCCCCCATCGAAATTGTCGCCCTCTTTTTGAATGATAGTGTAGAGCAATAATAGTCCAATTTTGATTGGGGTTCATAATTTTATTGAAGCCTTTCCTACCCACTACCCACCCAAACTGAATAGGACACTGGCATTTTAGCTTTGAGACTTCACAGTGGGTGAACATGGAATGGAAATGGTGAATCCTTGTGAAATGTTAACAACTTCATCAGAGCATCTAACAGGTCAGTGAAATCTTGGAAGAAAAACATTGACATTTTCGAAGTAAGTCTGTTAAAGAGAAAGAATTTCACAGCTCCTAGTTCCCTCAATATCACCAGCAAAATAAGGCAAACTCTATTTCTCTAGTTCAGATGCAGTCTGGACATCTACGTTTTCCAACTACATGTAGTATATAGTGATTAATACTAACTCTAGCACGTCTACCTTGGTAGATACCTAATGACAAAAGGGTCCAAAAATTCACAATAATCGGGAGGTAAAACAATTTAATATTGCAGTGATGATACACTGATATACTTTTGTATGGTTTTCTAAGAGAGGAATATATGCTCCTTTTGCAGAGACCGGCATGGACGGAAAATTTGGCAATCAAAATTATGAACATGAACCTGTAACAAATATCTCAGTATGTGGGACTACAGTATCATCGTCCACAGTATTTTTGGCCAGTTCAGAGGTTTAGATGTCGTTTTTTTTCCTCTAATAGAGTTACAGAATATGACAAATGTTATTATTTTCGTAAAATAGCGTAAAAGCTTACCAATTGACATCAGAAACATTAAAACTCCTGTACCTACGTTACATGGACAACGGCAGAAAAACAGATCTTGTGCTGTCCAGGTAGGTGTATATTGGCTGTGAGTAGTTTTTCTGCCATTGGGGGAGGACTGCCAGTGACATGAATACGATTGCTGAAGTTAGTAGCTCTTCTTTTTATCGCGAGACGCATCTTTCCTTACCTACGTTACACGAAGAGGCCGGACATCGCACTGAAGTACAGTGATATGTTCCGTATTTTCTCGTTTATTTGGAGGATTTTGATGCTAATTTTTGGATAAGAATACTCCTGAAATATAAATCTCATTGTAGAAATAAAGTTTCTAATCATATTATGATTGGAAGTGTATGTAAAACCATGCTATACCTATGTTACAACAAAAATTGCCATGGACATCGTTTGTAACATAGGTATGAGGTTGCTTGAAGATGCTCTGGTGTTCTTATTTTGTTACAAATGTTTATGTGCCTTATAGTCTTTGTAGAAGTCACCTTGCCTCTCTTAATTATGATAGGCATAATGCTGAAAGGTTGTATATTCCTGTTTTACATTGCCATGAAAATGGCATATATTTATGTCACAACATAAACCACAAAAAACCATGGGACATCATTAGTGAAACAGTCATAGACAAAATACATTTGTACACAGGCTTGTTTTTTTTTTTTTCATCAAATAATTCTTCACACATTTCTCTCCAAGAATAACTGCAAACCACGGACAATTATTTGATAAATTTTTCAGAATATGACTTTTATTCCCTACACAACATGAAAATCTAGAGAAGACCCAACCCCATGGAATGACCCAGTAGTCTTCTCATCTAGCAGTGACTGCGCAAATACTTAGAAAAACTATTGAATGGATTGTCGGATTTTCCTCAAACTTTCACTGATGCGTTCTACTAATATTACTGCATTCTCTCAATTCTTATATAAAGGTGGACTTGTCCTTCAATCAGGGGCGGATCCAGGAGTTCCGTAAAGAGGGGGTACCTTTACAAAATTAAAGGGGGGCGCACGCACCCCTCCCTTTTTTCCTTGTCTTTATTTTGTTTTAACAAAAAATAAAGGGGGGGGGGGGGTGCGGCGCGCGCCTGGTGCAATGGTCCCTGGATCCATCACTGGTAATTTATTGTTTTGTACTTGAGCATGCATTTCCGGCATTGAAAGTCACATAGATCACAGTTCATGCCCGTAAACTATCGGATCTCACTTTACAGGTGATTGTTTGATCAGAGCAAGATTAATAAATCAATAGTGTGTTGAGGCACAACAAATAAAAATTATAGATGTGAAGTTTGGGCATGTATCATGCATTTGAAATGCCAAAGGTACGTGTATGGTCAAGCATCTGTGCATTAGGGGCAAACAATAATTGACATCTTTTATCCAATA
This sequence comes from Diadema antillarum, assembly GCF_040938485.1. Lineage (NCBI taxonomy): Eukaryota > Metazoa > Echinodermata > Echinoidea > Diadematoida > Diadematidae > Diadema > Diadema antillarum. The sequence goes on along the minus strand of NW_027271647.1, from coordinate 857,483 downwards.
TCAGAAAATGCATACAAACAGCTGGACAACCACAAATGGTGAGGATGTATCGTGGAAATGATGATTTTATATAGATATATCTATATTATATCTATATTAAATAGGCCTACAATGTACCTCATTACTACAGTATGATGTCCGTGATATGCATGGTTATATCTACCTTAGAACAGGAGGCATGCTAGGCATTAAATGCAAGATTTGTGAAAGTTAGCTCTGCATTACCCACTGTCAGTACATCCTACATTGAAAATGTGATATGCCCACCAACCATACAGGCAACAACTCGATGAATTAATGTAAGTTAATGAGTTTGAATTCAGAAATTAATGTACATGAATTTAAGTTCAGAAGTATGTTAGCATTGATATTGTAGGCTCATCTAATTGATGGTGATATTATATATTTAAGAATATATATGTGTGTGTGTCTACATATGTAATCCTATACACTTGTCTCTTTTAGTTGACTCTTTTCTATGACATTTCTTGCATCATTTCAATAAAAGTGTGCTTCACCCTTATAGCGGGCAACATGTCTGGCCAACTGTTGAATCTTGTTGATTCCACTCGAGCTCTTTCAAGATATGAAGGTCATTATAGATGGTTACCATGGCAGTGATTCAGGTTCTTGCCCATTATGATGTCAGCCATTGCCATAGAAACCCTGCTGTGGTGAAATGTATTTGTCAGGAACTCCCTCTGGAAGGCACTGTGTTGGCTTTATGGTTAATTGCTATTGAGCGATCACGAGTGTGATATCATGTGTACATGTGCATATCTTGAGGTTTCAAAAACATCTATTCTCTTGTTGCTTCTAAAATTACACACAGAAACTTTTCTTGATTTGTATCGTGGCTATATTTCCTGATGAATCTATCCCTCTTGCTGAGCACTGTTGTCTCTGTCAGCTCGATATTCTGGTTCGATATTATGAGATGATTTGAAAATTTTACCCCAGCTACAGGGTACCCTACTTGTAGGCCTACCTCACCTGTATACCTAAATGTGCAATGTTTATTTTGAAATACACAATTAAAGTTAAAAGAGAATAAACAAAAAAACTTACAGCTGTATGTACAAAGAACTAGAAATACAGAATGAACTCATTTTGGTCCACATGCTCATCTGTGCGATGTGGAATTACTAAAGTTTGTTGCCACTGTTATAGAATCACACAGCATGACTAGGAACCGATTTAACATATATATCACTGGTGCAGCTTACTGTAAGTGCCAATTGTTATAAAGTATCATTGATACCATGGTACTGTAAAGCTCTGCTTATTATTGATGTTGTGATGCATTTTTACTGCCTAATTAGTCCATTTTCTTGCTTTGAGCAAATGCAAGTGGACAATTTCATTACACTGCTTTTCAGGAGGACTAATCATATCAAAGGAAATCATGTTTAAAATCAGTTGTGATATTGACATAATGAGAGCAAGAATTCCCATTTTCAGGTCAATTTACTCAATGCAAGTGTCTGTTTTGTCATCAGCTATACCGATGTCCCCCCCCCCCCCCAAAAAAAAAAAAAATACAATGGGACCCTCCGCATTGATAACTTTAAAAATAGTGAATCAATCCAAATACGGTTTTAGGGTATGAAACTATAACTCATTTGCCACATCCTTCAGAAAACCCCATTCGATTTGCTTCAGTGGTCAAAGAGAAATTAGGAGTTCTGTCCATTGTGTTCACACATTAATATTCAGTTCCAAGAGCATCCAAGTGCTAAACTTGGAAGAATCAGACCCATGACATGCTTTACATAAATCCACATTTCTTTGTGACCACTTACCCAAACTGAATGTTTTGGTGGATTTTTTTTTTTGCAAAATAGAGCTAAGATGCTTATTTATATCTTAAAACCCTGAAGTAGCATTTAGATAGTTTAACGGGGCTGTACAGTACTTGTTGAGGTGGGGATTCATGTTTTTTACATTCCTAAGTGAGATAATGAGAAACTTCTTACGAAATATGAAAGAGCATGTAATTTTAAGGAGGATTCAACGTTTATTTGATAAAAATTGGTTTTCAAATGGCTGAGATATTCAAAAAAGTGATAATAATAAAAGACTACAGGCCACACTTTTATTAGGATCTCTTTGTTTCACCTTGTTTTTGGATATCTCAGCCATTTCAAAACCGATTTTCATCAAATAAACTTTTGATACCCCTTAGAATTGCATGCTCTTTGACGTCTCATAGAGTGGTTTCTGAATATCTCGCAAAATGTTAAAAGCTAAATCCTCACCTCGACCAGAACTGTACACACCCTTTAATCATATTGGGAGTTATCAATGCAAAAATCTGATTGTATTCTTTTTAATGGGACATACTGTATATAGTACACTGTAAACTTCCAATGTGTTCAGTGCAAAACTATACCTAAGTGGTGGCTTGCTTTCATGCTGTTTCTTTAGAAAGTTTGTAGAATAAAGTGGGACATGCAGAGCATACATCAGTGGAAAGCTTACAG